>NC_136508.1:85191141-85418641 GCF_053919585.1 Euprymna scolopes | reverse complement strand
AAAATCATCTCGGCATCACCCCTATGTCCATTTTCGACTGACAACGTAAGGATAAGTTAAAATCATCTCGGCATCATCCCTATGTTCCTGAAGTTATGTAATAGAAAACGTTGATAATTCAAAAACTATTTATCTTATCATGCTGAAGTTTTGACATGGTGGTTATTGTTGTATCAAATACTATCAAATTTATATATCGAATTTGTAAAAATCAGTTATCAAAGAGTATTAGAATATGCATCAAATTGAGAAAATAGGAAAGTTGAATTTCATCAAAAATTCAACCATAATTAAACTTTTAAAGATCAAATCTCAATGCCAAAGTCACATTCGAAGCGGAACTCTGTTACTATGCTATAATATGAGCAAAATATTAAGTCTCTACGATGGACAAAACCGAAGTTATCGCCCAAAGTGTGACTTTAACCATTTTTTCATGACTATGATCTTTAACTTAGATATTCCAACATTAGATCGCTTCTAAGTTGGAGCATAATTGATATTTTGAACAAATTTAGTGACAATTGATCGAGCGGTGTAGACGCTAAGCTATACACAAACCAACCAACAAACATATATGTAATAAAACAGTATCTACTTTTGATGAATTACTTCCCTCAAATTTTGCGCATGTATAATGACGGCCATGTCTTATTGCTAACGAATTAAAGGGAGGGAGGTGATCACAATAATTATATAAACACTTACCTTAGTCGTTCTCTTACATTTTCCCGCAACATGCGACGGGTAGAGAGAAGCGCCTTTACGATGAATATAACACAGATAATGTTAGCCTGAAAATAAAGAAAAAAATAAAACAAAGAATCAGAAAAATCATTTTACGATTTACATTAAAAAAATATTATATTTTGCACGGTTATATAGAAATATGTACGTGCTTAAAATTAATGTGTAACCTTTATAAATTTGAATATATTCAAAATAAACGTATACTATTTATTAATTTGTCGATGTTCAAAATTAATGTGCATGTTTTAATTAATTCGTACATATTCAAAAGTAATATGTACTCTTTATTAATTTGTACATGCTAAAAATTTATGAGTACTCTTTATTAATTTGTACATGCTTAAAATTTATGAGTACTCTTTATTAATTTGTACATGCTTAAAATTTATGAGTACTCTTTATTAATTTGTACATGCTTAAAATTTATGAGTACTCTTTATTAATTTGTACATGCTTAAAATTTATGAGTACTCTTTATTAATTTGTACATGCTTAAAATTTATGAGTACTCTTTATTAATTTGTACATGCTTAAAATTTATGAGTACTCTTTATTAATTTGTAAATGCTTAAAATTTATGAGTACTCTTTATTAATTTGTACATGCTTAAAATTTATGAGTACTCTTTATTAATTTGTACATGCTTAAAATTTATGAGTACTCTTTATTAATTTGTACATGCTTAAAATTTATGAGTACTCTTTATTAATTTGTACATGCTTAAAATTTATGAGTACTCTTTATTAATTTGTACATGCTTAAAATTTATGAGTACTCTTTATTAATTTGTACATGCTTAAAATTTATGAGTACTCTTTATTAATTTGTAAATGCTTAAAATTTATGAGTACTCTTTATTAATTTGTAAATGCTTAAAATTTATGAGTACTCTTTATTAATTTGTACATGCTTAAAATTTATGAGTATTCTTGATTAATTTGTACATGCTTAAAATTAATGTGTACTCTTTATTAATTTGTACATGGTTAAGACTTATGAGTACTCTTTATTAATTTGTACATGCTTAAAATTTATGAGTACTCTTTATTAATTTGTACATGCTTAAAATTTATGAGTACTCTTTATTAATTTGTACATGGTTAAGACTTATGAGTACTCTTTATTAATTTGTACATGCTTAAAATTTATGAGTACTCTTTATTAATTTGTACATGCTTAAAATTTATGAGTACTCTTTATTAATTTGTACATGGTTAAGACTTATGAGTACTCTTTATTAATTTGTACATGCTTAAAATTTATGAGTACTCTTTATTAATTTGTACATGCTTAAAATTTATGAGTATTCTTTATTAATTTGTACATGCTTAAAATTTATGAGTACTTTTTACTAATTGTTACATGCTTAATATTTACGAGCACTTTTTAATAATTACTACATGTTAAAAATTAATTTGTATTTCTTATTAATTTGTACTTTCTCAAAATTAATGTATTTTTTATTAATTTGTACTTTCTCAAAATTAATGTGTGCTTTTTATCAATTTTACCATGTTCACAATTAATGTGTTCTTTTTATTATTTCCTACATGTTCAAAATACATGTGCATTATTTATTAATTTGTACATGTTAAAAATCAATATGTACTCTTTATTATTTAGTACACGCAAAAATTAATGTGTACTCTTTAATGATTCGTACATGTTAAAAATTATTGTATACTCTTTATTAATTTGTACATGTTTGAAATTTATGTTATGCAAAATTATTGTGTAATCTTTTATTACTTTGTACCAGTTAAAAATTTGCATGCACACTTTATTATTTAGTACACGCTTAAAATTAATGTGTTCTCTTTATTAATTCGCACATATTCAAAATTATTGTGTACTATATATAAATTTGTACATGTTTAAAAATAATGTTTATTATTAATTAATTTATACGTGTTCAAATTTAATGTGTACTTTTTATAAATTTGTATATGTGTAAAATTAATGTGTACTTTTTTATTATTTGCACATATTACTTTTTAATTATTTGCATATGTGTACTCTACATTAATTGTATGAACAAAAAATTAAAGTGTACTTTTTATTAATTTGTACGTTTAAAAAATTTAAATGTACTCTTTATTAATTTGTACATTATAAAACTAATGTGTATTCTTCTTTTATTTGCACGCGCTCTAAATTAATGTTTAATATGATTATGTAATTTTTATTAATTTGTATATGTTTAGAATTGATGTGTAGTCTTATAATGTTTAATATTTTTATTTATTTGCATGTGTCAAAATTGATGTGTAGTTTTTATAATTTTTAATATGATTATGTAATTTTTATTAATTTGTATATGTGAAAAATTGATGTGTAGTCTTTATAATGTTTTATATGATTATGTAATTTTTATTAATTTGTATATGTTCAAAATTTATGTGTAGTTTTTATCATTTTTAATAGGATTATGTAATTTTTATTAATTTGTATATGTTAAAAATTGATGTGTAGTCTTTATCATTTTTAATATGATTATGTAAATTTTATTAATTTGTATATGTTTAGCATTGATGTGTAGTTTTTATCGTGTTTTATATGATTATGTATTTTTTTTAAATTTTTATATGTTCAAAATTTATGTGTAGTCTTTATCATGTTTTATATGATTATGTAATTTTTTTTAATTTTTATATGTTCAAAATTTATGTGTAGTCTTTATCATGTTTTATATGATTATGTATTTTTTTTTAATTTTTATATGTTCAAAATTTATGTGTAGTCTTTATCATGTTTTATATGATTATGTAATTTTTATTTATTTGGGTATGTTCAAAATTTATGTGTAGTTTTTATCTTTTTTAATATGATTATGTAATTTTTTTAAATTTTTATATGTTCAAAATTCATGTGTAGTCTTTATCATGTTTTATATGATTATGTATTTTTTTTAAATTTTTATATGTTCAAAATTTATGTGTAGTCTTTATCATGTTTTATATGATTATGTATTTTTTTAAATTTTTATATGTTCAAAATTTATGTGTAGTCTTTATCATGTTTTATATGATTATGTATTTTTTTAAATTTTTATATGTTCAAAATGTATGTGTAGTCTTTATCATGTTTTATATGATTATGTAATTTTTTTAAATTTTTATATGTTCAAAATTTATGTGTAGTCTTTATCATGTTTTATATGATTATGTAATTATTTTAAATTTTTATATGTTCAAAATTTATGTGTAGTCTTTATCATGTTTTATATGATTATGTAATTTTTTTAAATTTTTATATGTTCAAAATTTATGTGTAGTCTTTATCATGTTTTATATGATTATGTAATTTTTTTAAATTTTTATATGTTCAAAATTTATGTGTAGTCTTTATCATGTTTTATATGATTATGTAATTTTTTTTAATTTTTATATGTTCAAAATTTATGTGTAGTCTTTATCATGTGTTATATGATTATGTAATTTTTTTTAATTTTTATATGTTCAAAATTTATGTGTAGTCTTTATCATGTTTTATATGATTATGTAATTTTTTTTAATTTGTATATGTTCAAAATTTATGTGTAGTCTTTATCATGTTTTATATGATTATGTAATTTTTTTTAATTTTTATATGTTCAAAATTTATGTGTAGTCTTTATCATGTTTTATATGATTATGTATTTTTTTTTAATTTGTATATGTTCAAAATTTATGTGTAGTCTTTATCATGTTTTATATGATTATGTAATTTTTTTTAATTTGTATATGTTCGAAATTGATGTGTAGTCTTTATCATGTTTTATATGATTATGTAATTTTTTAAATTTTTATATGTTCAAAATTTATGTGTAGTCTTTATCATGTTTTATATGATTATGTAATTTTTTTTAATTTTTATATGTTCAAAATTTATGTGTAGTCTTTATCATGTTTTATATGATTATGTAATTTTTTTAAATTTTTATATGTTCAAAATTTATGTGTAGTCTTTATCATGTTTTATATGATTATGTAATTTTTTTAATTTTTATATGTTCGAAATTGATGTGTAGTCTTTATCATGTTTTATATGATTATGTAATTTTTTTAAATTTTTATATGTTCAAAATTTATGTGTAGTCTTTATCATGTTTTATATGATTATGTAATTTTTTTAATTTTTATATGTTCGAAATTGATGTGTAGTCTTTATCATGTTTTATATGATTATGTAATTTTTTTAAATTTTTATATGTTCAAAATTTATGTGTAGTCTTTATCATGTTTTATATGATTATGTAATTTTTTTAAATTTTTATATGTTCAAAATTTATGTGTAGTCTTTATCATGTTTTATATGATTATGTAATTTTTATTTATTTGTATATGTTACAAAATTTATGTGTAGTTTTTATCTTTTTTAATATGATTATGTAATTTTTTTAAATTTTTATATGTTCAAAATTTATGTGTAGTCTTTATCATGTTTTATATGATTATGTAATTTTTATTTATTTGGGTATGTTCAAAATTTATGTGTAGTTTTTATCTTTTTTAATATGATTATGTAATTTTTTTAAATTTTTATATGTTCAAAATTTATGTGTAGTCTTTATCATGTTTTATATGATTATGTATTGTTTTAATTTTTATATGTTCAAAATTTATGTGTAGTCTTTATCATGTTTTATATGATTATGTAATTTTTTTAAATTTTTATATGTTCAAAATTTATGTGTAGTCTTTATCATGTTTTATATGATTATGTAATTTTTTTAAATTTTTATATGTTCAAAATTTATGTGTAGTTTTTATCTTTTTTAATATGATTATGTAATTTTTTTAAATTTTTATATGTTCAAAATTTATGTGTAGTCTTTATCATGTTTTATATGATTATGTATTGTTTTAATTTTTATATGTTCAAAATTTATGTGTAGTCTTTATCATGTTTTATATGATTATGTAATTTTTTTAAATTTTTATATGTTCAAAATTTATGTGTAGTCTTTATCATGTTTTATATGATTATGTAAGTTTTTTTAATTTTTATATGTTCAAAATTTATGTGTAGTCTTTATCATGTTTAACATGATTATGTAATTTTTATTTATTCGTACATGTTTAGAATTTATGTGTAGTCTTTATCATGTTTAATATGATTATGTAATTTTTATTAATTTGTACATGTTTAGAATTGATGTGTAGTTTTTATCATTTTTAATATGATTATGTAATTTTTATTAATTTGTATATGTTTAGAATTGGTGTGTAGTTTTTATCATGTTTTATATGCTTATGTAATTTTTATTAATTTGTGTGTGTTTAAAATTGAGGTGTAGTCTTTATCATGTTTTATATGATTATGTAATTTTTATTAATTTGTATATGTTCAAAATTTATGTGTAGTCTTTATCATGTTTAATATGATTATGTAATTTGTTTATGTGTTATAAAATTTATGTACATTCTTCATCATGTTTAATATGATTTTACAATTTCTAATGATTTTTATATGTTTTAAACTTTATATGTAGTCTTTACTATGTTTAATATGATTTTTAATCTTTATTAATTTGTATAGGTTCACAATTGATGTGTAGTCTTTATAATGTTTAATATTATTATTTAACCTTTATTAATTTCTTTATGTTCAAAATTAATGTGTAGTCTTTATCTTGTTTAATATTATTCTGTAACCTTTATCAATTTGTATATGCCAAAATATATAATGTAGTCTTTATCATGTTTAAAATGATTATGTAATTATATTAATTGTATACTAGCAGGACCCGTGAAAATTCCGCGGTAGTTAAAATCTTTTAAAATTCATCAGTAAAAAATTTCTTATTGTTGTATTACAAAAATTAATGTATGGAAGCAAGTAGAACAAAGAACTTTAGTTTAAACTTTTATTGAAGGTCAATGCGATCGCAACTGATGCTGTTGATATTGTCAGGAAGTGCTGATGATGATTGAGGCGGTGACAGGGACGTCGATCAGCTGCTTGGAATGAGAATATTGGTCAGTCAGCAGGTTCTTGGGAGTCAGACTGTGAATTTAAAAAAAACTGTGACATTGTTGACATCGATTTTGTGAAAGTTCTGATGACCCCAAGTTGTTTAATATTTCAGGACATTTTGGATTACATGTGTGAGTAATGAATAGGTCACAGAAAACTGCCATTGCCTCTTGTTGAAGCTGTTGTAGATTCCTAGGACTTCCTGTAAATGTAGATGGTAGAATGCACCAGAATAACCATCTTCATTCCTTGCTAAATGATCCATTAAGCCAGAATATTGAGCAGCTCTTGGTTGACTTTGATAGCTTTTAATATTTCTTCAGTTAAATAAAATATACTGTAAATCTTTTAATAAGGAATAAATATTTATTTAAAACATAATTATTGAAACAAAGTATTTTACTGCATAAAAAAACGGTTATGGGGAGAAGGGTTAACTATTTTGAACCTTCACCTAAATAGCGATTTAATGAAAAAAAAATTTAATGGTCTTGTATCTTTTTTTAATAATTTGTTTTAAAATAAGGGGAAAAAATCTTTGATATCGCTATTGTAAGAATCATGATGAAAGCCATTCTTAATATGGGGAGGGGGTTTAACTATTCTGAAACTTCACCTTACAATGTAATAAAAATATGGAAAAATTCTTTAGTTAAATAAAATATACTGAAAATCTTTAAATAGGAAATAAATATTTCTTTAAATAAATTAAATCGTAAGTAATGAAACAAAGTGTTTTATTTCATATTAAAAAAATTGTTGTGTCCATTTTTTATAGTATTTAAATATGTATGCCCTGTCGGTGGGCATTAGAAGATGATGACTGCCTGTAAAAGAAGCAAAATAAAACGAACAAACCATAAGTAGTAACTATGTAAACAACGTGAAGCTGTATAAATGTTACAAAATTACTCGATTCGGCATTAAATAACACGAAAAAGGATTGATATGCTGTAAAACAAAAACAAAACAAAACAAGACGTAAAATATGTTTTGACTCTGTGTTACTCAGTGTATTTGCGAATGGTGACTTTGGTGATTTATTTAATAAAGTTATTCTTGACTTTTGTAACATTTATTTCTAAACATATTTTTTGTTATGTAAGGCTTACTCAAAAGTAAATAAAAAAAAGATAAAGTGGCACAGTAAAAAGCAAAACAAACAACAACAAAAAAAAGAACTCGTAGCGTTAAATGTAAAAAATATATTTATTACTGAATAAAATAGAATAAGCGTTCAGTACTACAGAAGACATCGTTAAAAATGTAAGTAAAATACTATACTATTTAAACTGTGGAACGGTACCTTCTATGCATTATTGTCTTTAAAATAATCCGGATCCATAATTAGACAGTTCATATATATATTTTTTTGTTTTTTTGTTTGTTGTTCGGGAAGTTTTGGGAAATAAAAGGGTTTAATGATTTCTAACTAATAAAAATTGAACAATAAAAGGAGATAATTCACATTAATTAATGTTTGCGATGATGATGACGCGTTTCATTAATTAATGTTTGCGATGATGATGACGTGACACCGTACGGACAAGCATATTAATATATAGGTGTTCAAAATTAATGTGTAGTCTTAATCATGTTTAATATGATTCTGTAACCTTTATTTATTTGTATATGTCAAAATATATAATGTAGTCTTTATCATGTTTAATATGATTATGTAATTTTTATTTATTTTTACCTGTGTAAAGTTAATGTGTTGTTTTCATCATGTTTAATATGATTATGTAATTTTTATTTATTTGTATATGTTAAAAATTGATGTATAGTCTTTATCATGTCTAATATGATTATGTAATTTTTAATTATTGTATATGTTCAAAATTAATGTGTAGTTTTTATCATTTTTTATATTATTCTGTAACGTTTATTAATTTGTATATGTTCAAAATTGATGTGTAGTCCTTATCATGTTCATATGATTATGTAATTTTTATTAATTTGTATATGTTCAAAATTGATATGTAGTCTTTATCATTTTTAATATGATTATGTAATTTTTATTTATATGTATATGTTCAAAATTAATGTGTAGTCGGTATCATGTTAAATATGATTATGTAATTTTTATTTATTTGTATATGTTCAAAGATAATGTGTACTATTTATTTTTATATGTTCAAAATGATTTGCACTCTCTATTAATTTATACATGGTCAATATAGTGGCGTAATCTTTATTAATTTGTATGTGTTTAAAATTAATATGTAATATTTACTGATTTGTACATGTAGAATATGATTGTGTAATCTTGTTGACGTATATATGATCAGAATTATGTGCACTCTTTATTAATTTATATATGTACAAAATCAATATTTACTTTTTATTAATTTGTATATGTTCAAAATTAATGTGTACTTTTTATTGATTTGTACATGTTTTTTAAATTTATGTTTACTATTTATATAATTATGTGTATTCGTTATAAATTTGTACATGTTCAATATGATTATACAATTTTTACATGTTCTATATGATTATACAATTTTTACATGTTCAATATGATTATACAATTTTTACATGTTCAAAGGTAATGTTTACCCTTTATTCAAATTTACATGTTTAAAATTTATGTGTAATCTTTATTAAGTTGTAGGTTCCTAATATTTCTGTGTACGCATCATATTTTAGTGCATGTCTTAAATTTATGTGTAGCTTTTATTTATTTGTACATGCTTTAAATTTATGTGTACTCTCTATTAATTCGTACATGTTCCAAATTATTGTGTAATTTTTATTAATTCGTACATGTTCAAAATTATTGTGTAATTTTTATTAATTCGTACACGTTCAAAATTATTGTGTAATTTTTTATTAATTCGTATATGTTCAAAATTATTGTGTAATTTTTATTAATTCGTACATGTTCAAAATTATTGTGTAATTTTTTATTAATTCGTACATGTTCACAATTATTGTGTCATTTTTATTAGTCTGTACACCTTCAAAATTATTGTGAATTTTTATTAATTCGTACATGTTAAAAATTATTGTGTAATTTTTATTGATTCGTACATGTTCAAAATTATTATGCATTTTTTTTATTAATTCGTACATGTTCAAAATTATTGTGAATTTTTATTAAGTCGTACATGTTCCGAATTATTGTGTAATTTTTATTAATTCGTACATGTTCAAAATTATTATGCATTTTTTTTATTAATTCGTACATGTTAAAAAATATTGTGTAATTATTATTAATTCGTACATGTTAAAAATTATTGTGTAATTTTGTATTAATTCGTACATGTTCAAAATTATTGTGTAATTTTTATTAATTCGTACATGTTCAAAATAATTGTGTAATTTTTATTAATTCGTACATGTTCAAAATTATTGTGTAATTTTTATTAATTCGTACATGTTCAAAATTATTGTGTAATTTTTATTAATTCGTACATGTTCAAAATTATTGTGTAATTTTTATTAATTCGTACATGTTCAAAATTATTGTGTAATTTTTAATTAATTCGTACATGTTCAAAATTATTGTGTATTTTTTATTAATTCGTACATGTTCAAAATTATTGTGTAATTTTTATTAATTCGTACACGTTCACAATTATTGTGTAATTTTTATTAATTCGTACACGTTCACAATTATTGTGTAATTTTTATTAATTCGTACACGTTCAAAATTATTGTGTAATTTTTATTAATTCGTACATGTTCAAAATTATTGTGTAATTTTTATTAATTCGTACATGTTCAAAATTATTGTGTAATTTTTTATTAATTCGTACATGTTCAAAATAATTGTGTAATTTTTTATTAATTCGTACATGTTCAAAATTATTGTGTAATTTTTATTAATTTGTACATGTTCAAAATTATTGTGTAATTTTTTATTAATTCGTACATGTTCAAAATTATTGTGTAATTTTTATTAATTCGTACATGTTCAAAATAATAGTGTAATTTTTATTAATTCGTACATGTTCAAAATAATTGTGTAATTTTTTATTAATTCGTACATGTTCAAAATTATTGTGTAATTTTTATTAATTCGTACACGTTCAAAATTATTGTGTAATATTTTATTAATTCGTACACGTTCAAAATTATTGTGTATTTTTTATTAATTCGTACATGTTCAAAATTATTGTGTAATATTTTATTAATTCGTACATGTTCAAAATTATTGTGTATTTTTTATTAATTCGTACATGTTCAAAATTATTGTGTAATTTTTTATTCATTCGTACACGTTAAAAATTATTGTGTATTTTTTATTAATTCGTACATGTTCCAAATTATTGTGTAATTTTTTATTAATTCGTACATGTTCAAAATTATTGTATATTTTTTATTAATTCGTACATGTTCAAAATTATTGTGTAAATTTTATTAATTCGTACATGTTCAAAATTATTGTGTATTTTTTATTAATTCGTACATGTTCCAAATTATTGTGTAATTTTTTATTAATTCGTACATGTTCAAAATTATTGTGTAATTTTTATTAATTCGTACATGTTCCAAATTATTGTGTAATTTTTTATTAATTCGTACATGTTCAAAATTATTGTGTATTTTTTATTAATTCGTACATGTTCAAAATTATTGTGTATTTTTTATTAATTCGTACATGTTCCAAATTATTGTGTAATTTTTTATTAATTCGTACATGTTCGAAATTATTGTGTATTTTTTATTAATTCGTACATGTTCAAAATTATTGTGTAATTTTTTATTAATTCGTACATGTTCAAAATTATTGTGTATTTTTTATTAATTCGTACATGTTCCAAATTATTGTGTAATTTTTTATTAATTCGTACATGTTCAAAATTATTGTGTATTTTTTATTAATTCGTACATGTTCAAAATTATTGTGTAATTTTTTATTAATTCGTACATGTTCAAAATTATTGTGTATTTTTTATTAATTCGTACATGTTCCAAATTATTGTGTAATTTTTTATTAATTCGTACATGTTCAAAATTATTGTGTAATTTTTATTAATTCGTACATGTTCCACATTATTGTGTAATTTTTTATTAATTCGTACATGTTCGAAATTATTGTGTATTTTTTATTAATTCGTACATGTTCAAAATTATTGTGTATTTTTTATTAATTCGTACATGTTCAAAATTATCGTGTAATTTTTTATTAATTCGTACATGTTCAAAATTATTGTGTAATTTTTTATTAATTCGTACATGTTCAAAATTATTGTGTAATTTTTTATTAATTCGTACATGTTCAAAATTATTGTGTATTTTTTATTAATTCGTACATGTTCAAAATTATTGTGTAATTTTTTATTAATTCGTACATGTTCAAAATTATTGTGTATTTTTTATTAATTCGTACATGTTCCAAATTATTGTGTAATTTTTTATTAATTCGTACATGTTCAAAATTATTGTGTATTTTTTATTAATTCGTACATGTTCAAAATTATTGTGTAATTTTTTATTAATTCGTACATGTTCCGAATTATTGTGTATTTTTTATTAATTCGTACATGTGCCAAATTATTGTGTAATTTTTTATTAATTCGTACATGTTCAAAATTATTGTGTAATTTTTATTAATTCGTACATGTTCAAAATTATTGTGTATTTGTTATTAATTCGTACACGTTCAAAATTATTGTGTAATTTTTTATTAATTCGTACATGTTCAAAATAATTGTGTAATTTTTATTAATTCGTACATGTTCACATATATTGTGTATTTTTTATTAATTCGTACATGTTCAAAATTATTGTGTAATTTTTTATTAATTCGTACATGTTCAAAATTATTGTGTAATTTTTTATTAATTCGTACATGTTCACATATATTGTGTAATTTTTATTAATTCGTACATGTTCAAAAGTAGTATTACTTTGTAGGATTCAAAATTTAATGTATGATCTTTATTTATTCGTACGCGCTCCAAATTAATGTGCACTCTTTTTTAATTTTTACATATTCAAAATTAATTTTTAATCTTTATTAATTCATACACGTTTAATGTGTACTCTATTTTTAGTTATTGATATGTTTTTCAGAAAATAATTGAAGCTTATACACAATCAGGTAAAATTCTATGACCGCATCTAAAATCTGACATATTTCTCATCTTAAATGTTTTATTCTTTATTCAACAAACTAATACAACGATTATTTTGTTCATTATACGAAACAGTTTTTTTTAATACAAATTCCCCTTCAATCCCCCAGAGAAAAAAATCATTAACAGGTTTGATACATCAAAATGTTCACATTGCGTGAAAAAGTCGTAGAAACAAGAAGTGAGAGATTTCCAAACGTCAGCAACTCGAGAGAAGAAACTTTTTAAAAATAGTTTTCCAGACTCTGAGAAACTTTAAGAGTGGCGTTTTGCCCATTTTATGATGTAACAATAATGCATGGTACTTTCAAAAATAAATAATCATTAAGTTTTTGAAATATTCTGTAAATGAAAAACAAATAACAATAATGACTGCTATTTTTAAAAATAAATAATCATTAAGTTTTTGAAATATTCTGTAAATGAAAAACAAATAACAACAATGACTGCTATTTTTAAAAATAAATAATCATTAAGTTTTTGAAATATTCTGTAAATGAAAAACAAATAAATCTAAGAGGAATATCAAACATACATTTGGAAAGTTAATCAGACAAAATCTCGTTTTTTCTGATCGATTCCATATGAAGTAACAACAGATAACAGATTAGGGAATTATAATATTAATGATTAAACTACAAACCAGGATGATTATCAAAGCAGGAACGATGAAGGACCAAATGGCGTTATTTTCTAGAGTTAACCAGCAGCTGTGGAGGAAAAGAAACACACAGAAATTAGATGAAATTGTGTCTGTAGTTAAAAAGAAACTGCACTCGATTTCAACTTTATAAATGTCAACGCAATTTTTGATCAAATGTGACGAAAAGCACGATAAGAAATGTTAAAGGTGATTCTAGTTGATAACAAATCGATATCTTTATTTTCTACTAAAGGGATTCATTTTTTCATTTAGAAGATTAAATTTATGATTGTCGAACCTTCATAAATACTCTGGAATTATAAATTGATACATTTTAAGTATTTTAAGTATTGAAGGTTTGACTGCAACACTTTTGTCAGAAATATTAGAATTTCTTGTAATAATATAAATACTTTGCAGAATAAATGTAAAATGCCGATTTTTTCACTGAACATCTATTTGTAACCTTGGTATAAAGTGCTGAAGAAGAGACATATTGGAATAATCGCTAATAATTTCTGAAACAATCATACGCCACACCTGAATTCTAGGAACGGGAACAAAATATAATGTTGAAAATTTATTTATAACTATTCATTCATTCTATCTATCTATCTTTTGAGAGAGAGAGAGAGAGAGAGAGAGAGAGAGAGAGAGAGAGAGAGAGAGAGAGAGAGAGAGAGAGAGAGATTAGTATTCTGCCAAGTATGTGAGATATATTATCATAACCTATCATACTTTCATAAATCAGAGTCCATTTTCTGTAGGCTGTTTTTGAACCCAGTCAACGACGGGTACTTTATCTAATGTATATATATATATATATATATATATATATATATATATATATATATATAGGGAAAGGAGAGAGAATTTTTAAACAAACTGAGAAAGAGTCGACTAAGCATACAAGTAAACAGATTTATCAACAAATCGATAGACAGATGGAAGCACTAAGATGACATCTGAATAATATTTTTCTAATGGAGGAGTAAAACTTTATTAACAAATTAAATAGGCCAAATGTATTAAGATAATTATAGCAAATATGATGGCAAGATATATGTAAATTAATATTTAAAATGAACCGTGAAGGTAAGTATGCTAATATATCTCACATAATGTAGTATTTGATTGTAAAATAATAAATAAAAGCACACAATTCTATATTCTATAATTAAATGTGGATGACCAATTAAATATTAAATTAAAATAAGGGATAGTAGTTAATCGAAATATAACTTAAAGGTTGAATAAAAATACATATATTTTTTACTGACACATTATTATTATTATTATTATTATTTTTATTATTATTATTATTATTATTATTATTATTATTATTATTATTATTATTATTATATATGATGATGATGATGATGATGATGATGAAAGTTAATGGAGGAAGGAACTTACAATTTTCCATTTCCAAGTTTTTTTTTTTTGGCTGAAACTTTGAGCGAATATTACACAAGATTGAGAGGGAATCGAAAAAGAAACTTACAATTTTCCATTTCCAAATCCTTTTGTCATCGTGCTACCAAGGCTGATGGCAACAATTACAGCCGGCGCAACTGGGGAAGATAATAAAGGAATACGTTAAACAAGAAAATAGAGGAAACATTAAAAAGTAAATAAGTGAACAATTTAATTAATAAAAATTACAGGTAAAAGACAATAAAATTGTGATATCTTCTTCATCTATAATATAAATCTCACCTGTCTGTTTAGATGTATGTATGTATGTATGTATGTATGTATGTATGTATGTATGCCAAAGGGCGAATGAACTCTTTTTCTGGGTCAACGGCCAACTAGCACCGTGTATATTTGTGTGTGTGTATATGTGTATTGGGGTGGAGAGGGCTCCCGTAAGCCGTGGTGAAGGCAGTCTTTCTTGGAGAAGCAAATCTCTGATTTAAAAAACCATAAAGCGGGAGACCAGTACCCGCATTATGCTGGTCTTCAGTTTAATTTGTTGCTGGCTATCTTGCTCTTGCTTGTTGCTGGATATCAATATTTTGAACCGAGAGAGAGACTTAGCTGTCGTACAAAGCTAAGACTCTGTAACATCATCTTTGTATAGATACTCTCTCAGGCATTTGGGCTCATGGATTTTAAATGTCTGAGGTAGTGGCACTCGTCTGACAAGACGTTGCAATCATCATGTATGCCTAAAACTTTCGACAGAGGCGACGGATTTTCACGAGATCGGTATTGTTTTGAAGCACAGCCCTTCGGGCGATAAATATCGAAAAGTAAGTTAAAAAAATTATTTATTTCACCCTCGACTGGGAACTTTTCTACAAGGAGGGTCGCTTTTTTCGTCGATATTTTCGAAACTCATCCCCACTTTTCAATTGACTATCCTTAATTTAAACAGTCGCCACTTCCGGTTTGGCGATGGACGCAACGGCAAAGACGTCAGTTTTTCTTTTCACATTCTTTTCCTCCTTCGCGGTATGGGTTCGAGCCTGCCTGCCTACTACCATTATTATTATTTTTTTTGCTCAACACACATCTCCAAACACTCACGCAACGCCGGGCACCCAGGCCAGTTACATCTAAAAAAGAATAAACGCATTTATGCCCAATATTTTTTTTCATTCTATCACCAAGAATCTTTTTGTAAATATTTGAAACTTTTGTAAATATTTGAAACTTTTGTAAATATTTAAAACTTTTGTAAATATTTAAAACTTTTGTAAATATTTGAAACTTTGTTAAATATTTAAAACTTTTCTAAATATTTAAAACTTTTGTAAATATTTGAAACTTTTGTAAATATTTGAAACTTTTTTAAATATTTAAAACTTTTCTAAAAATTTAAAACTTTTGTAAATATTTGAAACTTTTGTAAATATTTGAAACTTTTGTAAATATTTAAAACTTTTGTAAATATTTAAAACATTTGTAAATATTTAAAACTTTTGTAAATATTTGAAACTTTTGTAAATATCTAAAACTTTTGTAAATATTTAAAACTTTTGTAAATATTTAAAACTTTTGTAAATATTTGAAACTTTTGTAAATATTTGAAACTTTTGTAAATATATGAAACTTTTGTAAATATATGAAACTTTTGTAAATATTTAAAACTTTTGTAAATATTTGAAACCTTTGTAAATATTTAAAACTTTTGTAAATATTTAAAACTTTTGTAAATATCTAAAACTTTTGTAAATATTTGAAACTTTTGTAAATATTTGAAACTTTTGTAAATATTTGAAACTTTTGTAAATATATGAAACTTTTGTAAATATTAGTACTTTCAAAGATTTAGTTGATTTTATAGGATAAAGCATTTGTTTATACTATATATAATTTTGTTTATACTATATATAATTGTGTTTATACTATATATAATTTTGTTTATACTATATATAATTTTGTTTATACTATATATAATTTTGTTTATATATAATTTTGGGTTAGCTATAAGGGTTACTTACCCGTTCCCCTAAAAAAACTTTTGATTGAACAATAGATGCAGGTAATTGTTTCATTCCACTTTAGATTTAATTAATATACTTAAATCTGAGGCTTTAGTGTTGCGTGTGCGTAATGGAGAGAGCGAATAAAAGAGATCTTACCCCAACTTAACAGCAGTAAGAACGGTAGTCTCTCGAATCTGGCGGAAAAAAGGAGTGTTAAGGCGATTGCCATGTCGATTCCTTCAGATAACATTGTAAAAAATACCACAAGGAAGAAATATTGTATTAAGGCTGCAATTGCTGTACAAACACCCTGGAATAAATAAATTACGTATAGACGAATAAATTATTTTGTATGTTTGCATATTTAAACAATACATTGTGTAAATAACTCATAACTGTTGTGTTTATTATTACCATTACAATAAATATAACAATATTTCTTAATTATTCCAGGCTAAGATTGAATGTTTTCCGGCAACATGAGTTTTAAAATTGAAATCGTTTGCTATTGTTAAAAATCAGTAAATATTAGATTATCGATTCAGAGAACGTTCACATCTCTACTTATATACAAAAGGCACTGTGTGTGTGTGTGCGAGTGTGTGTGTGTGCGTGTGTGTGTGTGTACGTGCGAGTGTGTGTATGTGTCTGTGCAAGTGTGTGTGTGTGTGCGAGCGAGAGAGAGCGAGAGAGAGAGAGCGAGAGAGAGAGAGAGAGAGAGAGAGAGAGAGAGAGAGAGAGAGAGAGAGAGAGAGAGAGAGAATTACCATAGACTTCGAAACGGCTCGGCTGATTCTTTTGAATTTTCACAAAAATGTATGTAAGGTATCTGTAAATGTTCTTGGATAGGTTTTCTATCGGAATACCTCAGATAAGTTTCAGAAATCGTTAATCAAAAAATGCCAGTACAGCCTAAGATCACAAGTATATTTGAGAAGTTTTATTGCCATACAAGTAGAAAGGCATGGTATATAAAACCAACAGTAGGTTCTTTGATATGGCAGGGGCGCGTTCGAAATAAATGTTTTTGTTAGAGCACAACTGAATCATGATACTTGACTTTTGCATTTTAAATTTTAATTCAAGCCAATGATCAAAGCGTGACCATATTGGAAGTATATGTGGGCGCCTGACTTGAGAATAGAAAATCAACTTTATTTTATTAATATATGAATAAGCTCATACATCAAATGACTATAGAGCATATGTGATTTCTTATACAGTTATCAGTTTATGCATATTTGTTGTGGCGGACTACCTGTGTGACCTACGAATGAACTGATCCATACGCAATAAACACCGGAAGATAAAGCCGTAAAGCGGGAGTCGATATCCGACGGACCAACGAAGGATATCCGTCGGTTAGATAAACAACCCCTACTTTTGTAGATTCTTGTTAATACATTCTGTTACTCTACTCCGTGTTCTGCTTTCCTTCTAATCCTTTAAACAAGGTCATAAAAATATCGCATTTCAAGCTTGTGTCACACCTCAGCAACCAAGCTGTCGTAATTATTGCATAAAACATTAAAATCTACAAATTGTTTTTCAACAATTTCAATGTATTTTTACAACCCCAGTCCGCTTACACGTGCTGATAACTACGTTTGTGCCTCGAATAATACTAAATCAAAACAAGAACTGATGGCAGATTGCAGATATTAATTGAACTTCATCTTTGTTCTAAATCATTAACCAACATTGGAAGTAGAGAGAAAGAGAGAGAGAGAGAGAGAGAGAGAGAGAGAGAGAGAGAGAGAGAGAGAGAGAGAGAGAGAGAGAGATGGAAATCACTAATTATATTTTGCAAGTCGTTGGAGTACGCAGCACGTAAATATATAAAACATATGTCTACGCAATTGTGTAGTGTGACAATATATCCATTTCTATTGTGGCACATTGCCATTTGAACATAAGGGACTACTATTTGGAACCATGTCTATAGGGGAACTATGTATGAAATTGAGCAGGTACATATCTGTTCACATTACATTTAAAATATCTGCATGTTAGTACAGTCAGAAAAGGAAAGGAATTCTAAAGTATAGAAGTTCGAGAGAAGAAACTATTAGTGTATAAAGCTTTCCAGAATCCAAGGACCTTTATAGTGAAGGGGTGGGATTTTGTTTTTTTTAGGGTTTTTTTTTACATCGAGGGACACAAGTGCTACAAGTTTGTCAGAAAATATTTCATTAAAGTATTTGTAAAACAAGCACATGGATGCAACATTGCGTCGATGGGACAAGAATTGAAGCTTGGTTGACAGTGCGGAACCTATTAGATTAAAGATTTAGGGGGCATGTATGAGAGAAGGAAACTATTGGTAAATGCCCCATTCCAGATGCGACAATAAGATTCCATGCATAGACAAAATGGTAGTTTTTATACAGAGAAAGGATACTCTCAGGTGTGAGTAGTTTGTTTTAGCAGAGTAGAGGGAGATCAGCTTATTTTCAGCAGTTTAAGAATGTATTCAATGCACTTATTCCAATTCATGTTGTGTGTGAATCTCAAGTCGATGAGTTTGAACGATGAATTGTCGGCTACAGTATTATTAAGCATGGCAATCGGTAGAAGATGTGGTGAGAAGGTTTCTTGTAATTCTTAAAAGAAAGAACCTTCGTTTTAGGTAGCATTAAATGTTACTATCCATTTGTATCCTCATTCTACTGAAGATCATTTTCTAAAGTTTCAGATATTGCTTTGGACATGTGTACATTCTTTTTTTCCTCATGCATGTTGTAAAGCGTGGTGTCATCAGCAAATATACCCATCTCGGACACAATTCTATCAGGTATGTATTTGATGAATATCAGCAATAATAAAATTCAAGCATCGACATCCTGAGGCATACCCGCATATCACGTTGTATATAAGACTATCGAAGACAAACTGGATTATTATTTTGTCTAACAAGGATTCAATTATATTAAGCATTCATTCAGTTAGTTATAGTTATATTTTCATAAGAACACCTTCATGCTAGACTATCTCAAATCTTTGGATATATCAAGAGCTACCACTCTAGCTTCTTTTACCTTATTCAATGCAAAATATATTCGTTCATAGATGACCCGTAGGATATCCGTAATAAAGCTGACTTGTTCTTCGTAAGATGTTAAGCATTTACGAGGTGGTAGATTAGCATTCGATTTATTAAAGACTCACAGGTTTATACCAAGAGAGGTTGTAGATTGATGGAGCGATAATTGAGCGTTTTTAATTTCATTCTCCAGAATTTTCGAATATTGGTACCACAGAAGGGAAGTCCTCGATGATCATACGTCCAAACAATATGATACAGATGCGGGTGTATCTCAGGGATCGATTCTTGGACCTTTATTATTCTTGATTGAATATCAGGAATAAATTACCTTCCTGATAAAATGGTCTCTGAGATGGGTATATTTGCTAATGACATCACGCTCTGTAACAGGCACGAATGGAAATGAATGACTACATACCGAAAGCAATGGCGGAAATCCTAGAGGAAGACCTCCAATCTGTAGTGGAATGGGGCCAAAATGGATGGTCACATTCAATACTGCCAAGACTAAGCTTGTTTCCTTTAATAATTACAAAAACCTACTCAACCACCAATAACTATGGCTAAAGATACATACTTGAAAGTACTTCGTTCAAACTCCCCGGCTTAACGTTCACAGGGAACATGAGTTGGAACAGATACATCGAGAGCATTGTCAAGGCTGCTGCGAACAAGGCGGGCTCTCTCTACCGTGCTAGAAAGTTACGTGCGCCTGAAAGTATTTTGTACCTCTACAAGGCCACAATTCGCCCATGTATGGAGTATTACTGTCACATTTGGGCTGGTGCATCTGCTACTAGTCTCTCACTCCTGGACAGGGTTGAAAAGAGAGTCGCCGCCCTGATAGGTCCTGAACTGTCATCTAAACTTCAAGCTTTGTCTCCTCGACGAAATATTGCATTTCTCTGCCTGTTTTACAATTCTGCCTGTTTTAATTGTGGATGCTTGGAGAAACTACATGCCCTTGTACCTCCATCGACGTAAATACCCCCGACAAACCCGACAAGCAGCAAAGTCTCAACTCTACTCAGTATAGATCCCTTGATGTACGAACGTCTTCTACTCTAATAGTTTCTTCCCCAGAACTGATAGACTTTGGAATTCCCTTTCTGGTTTCTGTTCCCCAAATGTATTGACACGCAAAAGTTCAAGTGTAATGTGAACAGAAATCTTGCTGCTCAACTTTTCACATAGTATCCCTGCAACTTATGTCCCTGAGAGTAGCCACCCTACATTGAAGTGGCACTGTGCCTTGTTTGGGGTGAAAAATGTAAAAAAAAAAGAAGCATATCGTCAGCGGCTTCTTGGCATTAATTAAGGGTGATTTCTCCATTATCACAAGGTAAATGGACTATGGGAATTCGTTCCACAATACACGGGTACTATAGTCAGGAATAGATCAATAATAAGACTTGCTAATCCTTACGGTTTAGTAGGCGCGTCGGGAACCTGAGTTTGTAAAAGGGAGTGTACAATAGAGAAACTACGCATGTTTCCAACAGCTGCGTCCATTTAGCTCGGAAAATCGAGCCAATTACCTTAAAATCACTAAATGCATGTATTTCGGCGCTAGTCTCTAAATAGAGAATTTTTCACCTAAATTTCACCAAGTTGACCCCTGCTGACCTTTTATTTCTTGCTATTCTCGACTAACTAATACGTAAGTGGGTCGATGTAGATTGCAGTGTATTTAACAAATCTCCCCTAATAATATCAAATTAAAAAATCTTGATTATTGATCTCAGCTATATACCCAGATTAACAAAGAAACATGGATCACCAAAACATAAAGGACAAACACAAAACTCATTAGAAAAAGAATAACGAGAAGGAAGTTACAAGTCTAAATCTAAAACTACAAACAGAACAAGACTGACGTGAGTAATAAAAGCCAGTTTTATCAAAACTCCAATGGTGGAAGGATAAAGATAGATACAATCGAACTTGACAGAAATGTTACACTGCTGGAGCAATATATAGGAAACAAGATAAGAACACAGCATGAATGCTAAGTGGATGAAAAACACAGGATCTTCCAGAAATAGAAGAATAATGGCAAACTGGAAAGTACATGGCAACTGTAGAATACATGGGTTCTGGTTTAAGTAATTTATTACATGAACATTTAGCTTGGAAACTAAGATGATGCATACAGAAAAGAAACACACAAGATGAGTGCCTAAAGGAAGGACTACATTACTCCAAAAAGCCAGCAGAAACGGGACAACTATAAAAAACTTTTGCTTGCCAACCATGTAAAATATTGTGACAGTACAACACAATGAAAAGATCTATCACCTCCTTTACGGACAAATAAACTATTATACATGAATAAAATATACTGAAGGAAGTAAAAAAAAAAAAAAAATAGAACACAGTCATTGCATAGAGATACTACAAGAAATTACACGGTTCACTCAAATGGAGAATCGGTTGCTTAAATATGGCCAAAACACCAAAATAGAATTCTATCACCTTTATGGAAAAGATGAATGGAAAAATAAAGACAAAATGGAGGAAGAAAAATGCCAAAGATAAAAATCTCGCACATCTATTTCTAATCGATCATAGAATCTAATGCATTGCGGTCAATTTTGGCTGTTAACAGTATCTTGAAATTATTTCTGATGCGTAGTAATTTCTGCCAACCTCCAGTCTCTGTCATATCGCTGCAATGTTGCATTCCCATGCTTGTTTTTCAAGTTGAATGTGCTCCGATGAACTAAATGCATTTATATTTTTTTCAACGAAAAAAAACTCCAACCACTCCGGCTCACGCAACAAAATGATACCTATTAATTTTAGATGTCACTAGATGCGTGACACCTTTCCAGCTTCTTTATTTACCCTAATATCTTGCTTTTGGAATTTCTCACTTGTTTTCTGTTTCCCGATCGTGCTAACACAACCATTCTTGCTGCCCAAGTCTTCACTTTGATTGCCTCATATAAATCTATCACAATAGTCTCTTACTTTTCAGTTATTTAAAAATGTATTTCGGATTTTATAGTAGATTTATTGCGTACACTATCGTGGACTTATTGTGGACATTAGTTTGGACTATCATTAATTTATTGTGGACATTATTGAGTATTTATTATGAACTTAATTGTGGACACAGTTTGGGGTATTATTGCAGACTTTATTGTTGACACTATGTTAAAATGTGTGTTAATGTGCATTTACTGCGGATTTAATTGTCGGTTTATTATGGACAATATTGTTGACTTTATTGTTGATCTTTTGTGGACATTATTGTTTACTCGATTATAAACACAAATATTGACCATTGTTTCAATTATTTGCAATGCAAATTAGTGTTGATTGTTATTAATGTATTGATATCGAATAATAGTAATTTGTTATCTTACCTTCTCCCGCGGCCCTTCGACGAATGCAACGAAAATCACATATGCTATGATGAGAGATACACACATATTTATGAGGAGAACACTTTGTGACTTACTTGCAGCTGTGGAAGTTACGTGCCTGAAAAATAGAAACATAAGCATTTCAGTAAATTTTAGGAGATTTGAATCACTTATAATTTGATCATAAGCTATTACCTCGAAATGTATTATAAAACACGGTTACACACACACTAGATTATTGTATACAACTAAACTAAATCAAGTAAAATTTCCTTCACCTTTTAAAAGGGTACTGTCATCTAATTGTGGGACATTTGATGGATGAAATCACAGAAAAAAGTGGCATCGGTTCTTAGCATTTGGATGATTGCACCCCTTGTTAAGAAAGTAGATTCCAGTCAAAATCGACCATTGACCATAGTTTCCACATTTTGTGATATATCTATCGACTTTGGCGGCACGATATCTTAATTGGTAGAGTTATTCAGATGTGTCTTAGTGAAGAGACCAAAGGAGGGAAACACTAGTGTCTACGGCTCTAAGAGTTCATTTAGGTGCCTTACTTATCTGACTGTGGAAATAACAATAATTCATTATAATTCACTCACATCCTTATTGGGAAGTGATATACAAACTGCCATTAGCGTATTAAGCAATGTTCTTTGTGTAAACAAATTGAGCTTAGGCATTTGGACGATGTCAAGACATCGTTAATTCACTGCCCGCACAGCAGCAGGCGAATAGCGTAGTGGCGAG
The DNA here is from genome assembly GCF_053919585.1 of Euprymna scolopes. NCBI lineage: Eukaryota > Metazoa > Mollusca > Cephalopoda > Sepiida > Sepiolidae > Euprymna > Euprymna scolopes. The sequence goes on along the minus strand of NC_136508.1, from coordinate 85,394,591 downwards.
AGGCCTTTACTGTCATTTGGGCGTTCGGGTTTCGATTCTGGCTTGAGGTAGTTGCCTGTCTAGCCGCATTGATGAACTGTGATACAGCGAAACAGTACTGTGTGGATGGCTATATATATATATATATATATATATATATATATATAGTTGAATTTTCGCACTAATATTAATATTAAATACCCACTTTTCTATTTATTCAAAAAGTAATTATAACTTTCTAATATACTTAGTAGTAGATATCCAACCATCTTCAGTAAATATAACTAATTTGCATATACCTTTTGAAAATACACTCTCATAAATTCACTATTAGTTTTTCTGTTTTTGTATAGGATAATCGTTTTCATTTATCTACTACGCACAACTATATTTATTCATATAATCTATCTATCTATATACCTATAATTCCGTATTCCTTTGGTGTGTAGTGATATTCATATTAAAAACCCTATTTTTCTATTTATTTAAAAAGAAAATACAATTTTCTTATATATGAGTTATCGAATTGCATTCATTAGCAAAAGATCTAACTAATTTGCATATTCTTTTAAACATTCATTTTTAATTAATTCCCTATTAGTTTTTTCAGTTTTCTTATAGGGTGATCACCTTTAGTAAACTATTACGGGTAATTATATTCATGCAGATATTCTACATGATTTATACTTGCGAAATATTTGCGTAAAAAGCTTACAATGAACACAAAATCGTTTCCATATATATTTATGTATACGTATATATTTTTGTTTCATCTATCTGTCTATCTATCTATATATCTATAAAAGTGAACGTGTCTGTCTGTCTGTCTGTCTGTGTACATTTCCCTACGCAATAACTCTGTCAATTTTTAGTCTATAGACTCGAAATTTGAAATACCGGGTACTGAGATTTGGGAAAATCGATGTGACGGGTGTCAGCCAGAAATTTGGCTGTTAAGGGGTCAAATTTCAACGATTTGACCTTTAAGAACTCTACCAAACTCCTCCGACAATTTTGGGTCTAGACACTTGAAATTTTAGATATAGGTTCCTTGAACCTGGATCTAATTTAATAAAGTGATTTGAGCCCGAAACTATAAATTTTAAGGGGTCATAATAGGGGTCAAATTAAAAAAAAAATTACTCTTTTTTTTTTTTTTTGCTCAGCATACACCTCCAAACACCCGGGCAACGCCGGGCTGAAATGCTAGTTATATATAATTGCGTTATATTTAGCGTAAAAATGTTAGAGTAAACACACACACACACACACACACACACACACACACACACACACACACACACACACACACACACACATATATATTCCTGGTTAACATTTTCTGGAGGTGAAGCAGCTAATGAATTTTTAACGAGATTCATACAAGAGTGCTCAATACCGAAGTAGGACAACATATACTTTTAATTTGTTTACATAAGCATATATATCTCGCTACACATTCATGTGTATGCTTCGACCAGCCAGCTGCAAGTAACTAGAAACCTCTTTAGGCGATGCTGCTTATGCAATTGTAGAGTCCGTAATAATTTGTATGAACAGCATCGCCTGAACAGGTCTCAAGTTACTTGTAACTGGCTGACCGAAACACGTTCATAAACATGTAGCGACATATAAATGCTTATGTAAAACAAATAAAAAGTATATATATATATATATATATATTCTTTATATATATATCAAGTCTAGAAACTTGATATATGGGGTATTCGCACCCATTGAACAAATTCGAAGTTGTAATTTTTTAAAATTTTGACTCCTTAGCAGCTATTTTTCAGCTAAAACCAAACAAATTTTGTTAAACAGATACATAAAGTTCCAAGTCTGTGAACTAAAATTGACCGAGTAGTTTTGTAGAGACCATTCCGAGATACAGATAGAGATTTACTTTCAATGCGGTTGTAAATCCTATGCAATTATGCACAATGTAGAAAATATGCACGAATAGAACTGTGCAATGAAACTAATCATCTAAAAAAATAAACAAAAAACAAAAAACAAAACGAAGGTAATTAATAAAAGTTTTTAAAAGAATATGCAATTTCAAAAAAATCCTTTTTGAAGTCGCTGGTATATTCACAACTAAATATATAAGAAAGTTGTATTCACTTTAAAAATAGAAAAGTGGGATTTTAATATCAATGTCAGTACGGCAAATTACTCAACTTTATATATGTATATATATTTTTTATTTTAGCTGAAAGAGCATGCTTGCTAAAGTCCTTTGAAGTGCGTTGACAGCAAAACGTCAGTTACTACGTAGATTACTCTACTTTCTCTCTCTACACACATGCGCGCACGCACACACAAACATATATTATGCGTGTGTATGAGTGAGTGTGTGTGTGTATAGAGAGAGAGAGAGAGGGAGAGAGAAAGGGAGAGGGAGAGAGATATACAGAGCCACAGACAGTCTGTTTCGCTGTATCACTGACCTTCAAGCGCAATCCACACCACATAGGTTCTCGTACACACACACACACACACACACACACACACACACACACACACACACACACACACACACACACACACACACACACACACACACACACACACGCACGCACACGCACGCACACATATATATGTATATATACGAAGAAAAATACAAACAAATCATTGACATTCAATGGGAATCAATCATATCCCAACAAAAATTGAAAATGTAAATTCATTTACGTTTCTTATGTTACAAGAAAAAGGGTTCCCTTTTCTTGTAAGTAAGAAGAAGATTAGATATATGAAAATGTGATTGGGATAGACCGAGATTCGAACTTTGTAAGCAAGGTTCAGAAATAAATTCGGAAAATGGAATGTTAGAATTTCGCATTGTTCAATTTCATAAAATAGTTTAGATATGTTTGTAAAAAGAATTTAATTGTTCAATTCTTTTTTATAAAAACTGAATTAAAATAAGGTCAGCTAGAGAAGAACGAACAATAGAAATTAAATATATTGAAAAATAGGTTAGTGAGAATTCTTTGTTGCAGACGTGTGTTTTGGAAATGTATGTTTAAGCCACGTGAGGCGATCAGGTTTAGAGACACATATGACGTCATAGCATAAAGGGATTCTCAATAATAAAAGCTAGGATGAGCAGAGTTTCAGTCGAAGATCAGAGGCAGTCGAGTCCGGATCGGAATCAGCAGTCGGGAGGATAGAGCTGACATAATGAGAGTCCCCTCAGAGGCGAAGGGGTAGAATATTTAACGTGTAGAAACGACTTTGAATTTCTTGACGTCATTATCATTCGACTGGTCGATCTGATAATAAAGAAGTTATCATCATGTTTTTGTAAAACTGTGTCGTGTCATCATTCAACAGCAAAAGGTAATGTGTAATCATCTTATATGAACTTTGTCTCCCTTATCGTTATTAGGAACGTTGTGTAACTCTTACAAGAAATGCATCTCTCCTCCCCTCTTCTGTGTTATAAGAACTGATCACCGTCTCTCAGTCGCTAATATGTTATAAGAAGAAAAATTACAGAACTGTATAAATGTCTCTCTCTTCCCCTCATCAATATGAATGTCCACATCCTATCTCTTAATATGAAACCCCGGGCTATGCAACACATTTAGGTTTTGGTTACCGTGACCACTTTTATTCAACAAGAATAAATTGAAAAAACAAACAAGCTTCGCGTTGCCACGGAAACACAACGTAAGAGTCCAGCGAAGAAAAAAAAAAAACAAAGAAAAAATGCTAACAAAATAGAAAAATAATACAGAAAAAATCCACACACACATACGCACAGTGTCAAAGAAAAAAAGCTAGACGTAATACACACATACACACAATGAAAAAGTATACATTCTCAAAAAAAAAAAAAATGTTGATATGCTGCAAAGAAAAAATAACAGAATAAAAGTCCAAAGTAAAAATTAAATGATAGAAAAAAGGAAATCACACACACAAACAAAAAAAAAAAATCAAAACAAAACAATTTGTTTTGATATGTGACTTTTCAGTGAGTGTTCTTTTTTGTGAAAATATTTTATAAAGCAAAAGACACGAAAACATAATACGAAGGTTATAAGATACTTTAGAGTAAAACACGATAAAATACTATGAATTCGGGTAAAAATTCATTGATAAAAGAATTGTTTTGTTTTTAAAAATACACACATACACACAAGTAGAGAAATTGGGGTCATCCATTATTGTTTTAAATTCGTATCAGGGTATCAGTTATAACATTTGTGTCAATGTGAAATCGTTTGGACGAATTGTTGAATGTTATTTGTCAATCAAAAGATTTTTCAAAAAGTCGTACTTTTTAAAACAGCTTACAGATGCACTTTTATTGAAAAGGCATTTTTGTGTTCACAGTTGAACTTTTCAGCTTTTCATGTGTTTTTTGTTTTTTGAAAAAAGGGACAATTTTTTTTACAGACTTTGTTATTGTTGTTGTAACAGAAAATTTTGTTTTTGGAAAAAAGTTGTAATTGTAAGTTAAATGGAAATCATAGTTAAATGTATTAATGCATTTTTGAAAATGTTTTTATGATGTTGAACAAATATTGTAAATTGTTTTAAATGTATGTATACTGTTATTGTATTTTAACATCAGGAATTCAAAGTTATAATTAGGTAGGTATATTAAAACGGAAAGAAACAAGTCATAGGAAAATAAAATGAAACGTTAATTGAGACAGATGGTGGACCTAGAAATAAGTTAGAATTTTAGCGAGGGGACAGAATAAAAATTACATTAGAAAGATCGGATTTTCCATAGACACATATTCAATTTTATTGTCTTGTTACATACTACTAAGCAGTATTATGCTTTTGAAGTTAAGTTTCACATACGATTTACAAAATGCATAATATAAAGTATAACCAGCAAAGTTTGATTGCACGTTTCTGGATCCCATAATACAATGGTAGACATGCGATTGTTTTGTTTAATCATGCCATATTAAGATTTAAAACACTTCTAGATAAGAGTATTTAAAACACTTAGAGTAAGTAGTAACATGATACTGTCAGGGCTAACTGGCTAACTTGGCTAACTTGGCTAACTGGCTAACTTGGCTAACTGGCTAACTAGGACTCTGCTAAAAATACAGGACGAGTCAATATCATAAAAATCCCTGCAATCTTGCAGTTTAACGAATAGCTGCAACCAACGATGAGGTCTTCATGCAGGCCAGACAATCCTGACACATGATTTTCGTGAGCTCTATATATCCAATCGATTCTACCACCGCCACCGCCAGCAGCAGCAGCAGCAGCAGCAGCAGCAGCAGCAGCAGCGTTCTCTACTTTCATCTGATATTAATATGGATTTAATTTTCTGATGATTGTAATGTGTAAGATTCTATTGATAAATAAAAATGTTTATTTACTTTCTACTAGGTTAAAGAAAAGACCAGATGTGGTCTTTGAAAAGACGGTGAACCAAGAAAAACACAGTCTATTATGTTTATTATACTATTGACTTACCCTTCTTGAAGGTGAGATAAAGCCTATGAAGGTGGACCTCCTTGAAATAAACAGAACCACACGTCTGCCCGACAGCAACAAAGCCATTGTAAGAATGATTGTCGATTGTAAAAGTCACTGATGTTAACAAAACACAAATACAAAATGGAGTAACTAGTCTTGCCTTGTGGAACTCCCTTAACCGACTGGATATATTAATGACGCGCCACATCGGGGATTATTATGAATTGACTTTTTCGGGAGAATGATTTAAGCGTGTTCACTGCTTTCCAACACATCAAGACATCCGATGAAGCATTCTGATTTTCCGGATATATCTACAAAGTATTTTTAATTAATTTTTGTGGAGATGAGTGGAGCGACTGGTCCCGTCAAATGGGCCTTTTTCAACCGCTTTGACGTGTTGTAACATCTAGACTCGTCTCTATGAGCGCTTATCAGTCACCATTAATTGTGGGAACGCCTTGAGCCTGATCTCGGCCTGCCGAGCAGAACATCTAATGAACTTACCGATGTTCCTTTTCAATTTTGTAATTAAAAACGATTATTTGGAATAGTACGGCAACAAAGCAGGACACCAAATGAACCTTCCTGATGTTTTAAATACAAGTATTTTAAATTTTGTAATTGAAAATGATTATTTGGAATAGTACGGCAACAAAGTTAATGTTTACATGAACTTTTCAAAACAAATTTATTAATTATAATCTATTAAATGTTGAATTATTTATTAAAACAATAATGCCTTTTTAATGAATTAGTTTTCGTTTTATATAAAAAATAGACAATGAAAGAAACCACTTACTTCCAAAAGATCATATAAACGATTATTGTGACGGCAAGTGCAATGATTGAAATGCTGCATCCAACTATTGTGATGATGTTAAGGATTTCACGGCTCTTGTGCGACTGCAAAGAAATATGAAATTCTTCAAAGTAACAGTGACAGGGATTATTGTTATGTATCGAATTTCGATTGAACAAATTTCCAATCAGCAGCTTCTTTTTCAGCCAATTACGGACGTAAGAATATTCAGTCTGAATTCTAGCATATACAATACAACCTAAACATAGCTTCCTTTCTCTTTTCCTCGTTTCTTTCAACCATAACATACGTGAATCCACAACGTAATCTCACTTATACTCTTTGCAGGCAATGGTTCTAAAAAACGCAACGAGGTGCACAAACTAACTTCTGTACACCTAGCGTAGCATACACACGACTATCATCCGACGCATCTACACAGTTCATAAATACCCACATGTAAACGCACACAGATCACCCTGCTGTATACATACATACATACATACATACATACATGCATACATACATACATACAAGCATGTTTGGTGAAATCGCTCAAGCCATTTAATGTGCCTTTGATGCAATGTCAGTGTTTCCGACGAATAGAACAGCGTGGTTAGCACATACGTCTTGTAAATGCAGACCTTGTCCTGTCTGTGATGTTAGGGTCAGACCACACTCTATTCTCAAACCTTCCAACAACTACAGATGCCTTCTGAATTCATCTGTGCCATCCATCGACAGAGAACTACCAAAGTAGACAAACGAATCAACTACTCATAGTCTAGCACCACAGACCATTGTGTTCGGCTTGGTGCAGGAGTGAACATCACCTTTGTTTTAGACAGACAAATCTTCAGACCAAAGGCAGTGCAGGGTTCAGCAAAACGATCCATTATATGCTGCATATCAGCCTCAGTGTGCGACAAAAAATGCATCGACTGCATACAGTAGTTCCTTAACCAAAACATGATGCAGCCTGTTTCTGGCATTAAACCCTCTAAGATTTAAAATACGACCTGTGGTTCGAAACTTTAACATAACACTCTTATCGCAAGCCTGAAACGCATGAGCAAGTAGAGCAGCAAAATATATAGAGAACAGAGTAGTGGCAGGAATATCACCTTGTTCGACACCATTGTCAACTGGGATTTCATCAGGCAATTTTCTGTTAAACGAGATTCAAACTTTCATGTCCCTGTGCAGTTCCTTGAAAATTCTAACAAAGGTTATAGGAAACCCTACTTTTTCTAAGATCAACCAAAGAGCTTCTCTGTTGACGGTGTAAAATGCTTTGGTCAGATCCACAAATACTTGATACAGCGGCATCTGCTGCTCAATTAATTTCTCCTGGACTTGCCGAGCAGAAAAAAATCATATCAGTAGTCCATCTACCAGATCTAAAGCCACTTTGTGACTCTGGGATAGCATTAGGACAAACATCCTCCAATAGCATGTTTAATAGAAGTCGTGCGAGAACTTTCACAGCAGCTTCCAACAGCGTGATCCCACATTATTGGTCACAAACACTGTCCCTTTCATTTAAACAGAGTCACCAACGTACCACTAATCCAATCCTATGGGACAGGAACACCTGCCCAGATCTCAACAAAACCAAGGATAGCATCGGCAATATTCACATCGCCTACATATATGATTTCTATCTTGGTCTTTTTCTTCAGAGAAGTTGAAGGTCTTTATTCCAGGTCCGATGATCCAAACAGGTGAATCAGGAACCGAATGAATGGTACCTATTAGATGAGATGGTATTGCCCCTTTACAGGTTTTGTAATCTGCACGTCTTGTGAACAGTCCGTTAAAGCTTATGCACACGATAACATAATCACTAGAGATCAATATACAAATATATATAGTTATGTATAGATGCACAAACCCAAACATATCTACCGACGTTTCAAACCCCTATATATATATATATATATATATATATATATATATATATATATATATATATATATTAGCAAAAGTACTCGTCGTTGACTGGGTTCAAAAACAGCCTACAGAAAATGGACTCTGACTTATGAAAGTATGATAGGTTATGAAAAGGAAGGGTTATAAATTTGGGTTAAATTTGAGGGTATCAAAACCAAAGCAAAATATGATGAAATTAAAAATAAAATAGAGAAACACTTATCACAATATTCTGTGGATCTATATTAAGAAACCTTGTTAAACTTTGTGACATATTTCTATTCTATGGAAGTCAGGTGCGAACGAACATCACATAATTTTATTATACCATATTTTTTCAAACTGAAACATAATTATCAAAGTATACTTACGCAGATAGATATGAAAAGTCTTTATTAAAGTTTGTGCCTATTTCTATTCTATGGAGTCCAGGCGCGAACGCAGACACAGCAATTTTATTATACTATCCCTATTTAAGTTAAAACATACATATCAAAGTATTCTTATGTACATCTATATCAAAAACACTTGTAAACGTTTTTTCTTATTTTTAAATTTTTTATTTCCATACTTTGTGGACCAGGCGCGAACGCAGACCCCACAATTTTAATGAACCACCGTTCTGCCAGATCAAACATACTCATTCCTGTGTTTCGATACTTCTTCTATCATTATATGTAATCAGTTTTTTAAAATAGTCAACCATATAGGAGCCTATTCGTGACCACACACACACACACACACACACACACACACACACACACACACACACACACACACACACACACACACAGAGAACTTTATATTACAGATATATATATATATTTCACGCAAAGGTCCCATAAAATCTACCTATTGTAATCAACACACGCATATATATGTATATATATATATATATACATATATATATATATATATGTATACATATATATACATTCATATATATACATATATATACATATATATACATATATATATATACAGCTTCAGTAATAAATTGTTACACCTCACACCTGGTTTATATTTGTTCCCCCATTTTGTTACTAATCAGTCCTTCATCATATTATATAAAAAATTTAAAGAAAATATTTGTCTGCTACCCGAAGTTATCGTTTCAGATTAGAAAATGACATGTTCACATCACACCAGACTTGAGAACAAAGTAAAAATGTATTATTTATTAATACTTACTACAGGATTCATTAATATGGCGAAGTTAGTCAAATGGTCACAACCACACACAGTGTATTTAGAATTGGATTCAACCACTTCACATCCTCTTGTTGACCAATAGCCATCATCAGTAGAACTGCTTGTAAAATAGTAAAAGGAAGAACATAAGATGAATACGATTATATATATATATTTAAAAAAATTGTTTTTTTAAATTCAATTTTCACCCCAAACAAGGCACAGTGCCACTTTGAAGCAGGGGGCTACTATCAGGGACTTAATTAGCGAGGTCATTATGAAGGGAGATGAGTAGAAAGATGTTTGTTGACATTACACTTGAACTTCTGCATATCAGTGCAGTTGGGAAAGCAGAATCCCGGAAGGGAGTTCAAAAGACCCACAGTTCTGGGGAAGAAACTATTGGAGTAAAAGGTTTCTTACACCTAGGAATCTCTACTGTAAAGGGACGAGACTTAGTAGCTTGTCGGGTTTGTCGGGGTAGTTACGTCGGGGAGGTACAAGTGTTTGCAGTTCGTCAGAGCATTCACCATTAAAGTATTTGTAGAACAGGCAGAGGGATTCAACATCTCGTCGATGGGACAGAGGCTGAAGCCTAGATGACAGTTCAGGACCTATCAGGTTGACGACTCTCTTTTGAACCCTGTCCAGGAGCGAGAGACAAGCAGCAGATGCACCAGCCCAGATGTGACAACAGTACTCCATACATGGGCGAATGGTGGCCTTATAGAGTTATAGGATACTGTCAGGCGTAAGTAGTTTTCTAGCACGGTAGAGTGAGCCAACCTTCCTTGCAGCAGCCTTGGAAATGCTCTCAATATATCTATTCCAGTTCATATTCCCTGTAAACGTTAGGCCGAGGAGTTTAAAAGAAGTACTTTCAGTCAATATGTTCTTGGCCATTGCTATTGGTGGTAGAGAAGGTTTCTTGTAGTTATTGAAGGAAACAAGCTTAGTCTTAGCAGCATTGAATGTGATGATCCATTTTTGTCCCCATTCCACTACAGATTGGAGGTCATCTTCTAGTGTTTCTGCCATTTCCTTGGATATGTGTTCATTTATTTTCCCCTCATATCTGCTATAGAGAGTGGTGTCATCGACAAATATACCCATCTCCGAAACAATTTTACCAGGAGGCCATTTATGAATATCAGGAATAATAGAGGTCCAAGGATAGACCCCTGAGGTACTCCCGCATTTATGTCTCATATTGTTTAGATGTACGACCGTCGAGGACAACTTTGATTTTTCTATCACTTAAGAAGGATTTAATTACATTATGAATTCTTCCAGTGATTCCATATGATCTAATTTTCCTTAGAAAACCATCGTGCCATACCCTGTCAAAAGCCTTAGATACTACCCTCCCCTGTTTTGTCCAATGAACGGTATATACGTTCAGAGATTACAGTTAAGATATCTGCTATTGAACGGGCTTGCCTGAATCCATATTGTTTGTCAGTCAGGAGTTTATCAGCTGTTAGGTGCTGGACTAGGGCTTGATTAACTAAGGACTCAAATATTTTGGCGAAAAGCGGGAGGAGGCTATTGGGGCGATAATTTAGTGGGTCAGTTCTTTCACCAGAATTCTTGAAGACTGGTACCACAGAGGCGGTTTTCCAGCAGTCAGGAAAGCAAGATTCGTTAAGGCATTTATTGTAAAGTTTGGAGAGAACTGGAGCAACCTCGGCAGAGCATTTTTTTAATAGCACAGCCGGGATGAGATCTGGTCCACATGCTTTTGAGGTGTCTAGGTTTTTTATAATAGCATGTACCTGAGAAGGGGTGATTTTCAAATCGTCTAGTGTGGCAAATCAGGGAGGGAGTGGTGTACCGAGTTCAGTGTGGAGTTTGAGGCAAACTGACTGGCAAGCAGATTAGCCTTGTCAGTTGCCGTGCAAGCAACCTCATGATTGTTTGATAGTGGGGGAATAGTTGACTGTCCATTATTTACTACGCTGTTGTAGATTTTCCAAAAATCCCGGGTTCCTAATTTCTGTGCTTCGATGCGTTTTCTGGTGGTTTCAGAGTAATCTGTCTTAGCTGTCTCTATCACTCTCTTACAATTATTTCTAGCTTCTATATACTTTTGTTTATTTGAGCTGGATTTATGTCGGTTGAATCTGCGGAACGCATGCTGCCTTTGACAAATGGCAGCTGCACAAGCAGAAGTAAACCATTGGGGAGAGTGGGGCTTGCTATAGAATTTCCGTGCGGGAACATGTGCTTCAATTGCAGTTTTGAACCACTCAGTGGTCTCCTTTGCACACTGTTCCGCTGGAATAGTAAAGATATTTTGCCATGGGGCATCCCTGACGAGTTCCCTGATGGCTTCCCAATCAGCCTTTTTTGTAATACCTCGTTATTTTGAGTAGTGGGTCTTCAGTTTTAGGGCGAGAATTTAGGCTGATTTCTACCATTATCACAGCGTGATCAGCATTCCCGAGTGGACTGTGGGCATTTGTTGTACAGTCATCGGGAACCGTTGTCAGAAAGAGATCTAGAAGTGAGGCATGTTGATCTTACTGGCCTGGGAAACGTGTCGAAAATGTAACCAACTTAGATAGGGAATGGGATATAGAGAAGCTATGTGTTGTGCTACCAGCTACGTCTGTGTAATTAGAGAATCCTAGCCAGTTACTGTGGTGAACATTGAAGTCACCAAATACGTGTATTTGTGCGCTAGTATTGAGGGAGAGTGCTATATCTATGCTGTCTGAGACTTTGTTTATTAGGTACAGTCTTGGTTTGAGGGAGAGCGGTAGAGAAAATACCAGTAGCTAATATTGTGTTGCATATTTAGTCTGAAGCACATAAAGGCCTGGTCGTCTGATTCTAGTTTTATTTCTCTAGTGAGGGGGAGGGTGTTACGAATATAGACTCCAAGCCCATGCATATGTCTGTCCGAGTCCTTACGGTAGAGTGGGAGATAACCAGGCATGTTAAAGTGGTTAGAAGGAATTGAGGAGTGAAGGTTAGTTTCACTTAATGCTAAGATATCCGGGGTGTTTACAAGGAGAAATGACTCAACATCATCTAAGTTAGTTCTAAGCCCGCGGATATTAGTAAATGCAAGCCTCAAGGGAGGAGGCAGGTTGGTTTTCTTTGAGTTTGGTCCTGGTTTAAACGTAAGTTTTGCTTGAGCGGTCATCATATATATATATATATATATATATATATATATATATATATATATATATATCTTACTCACCTATGTACATGAAGTTTATTATATAGGGTGTGCTACCGATAGTTTAGAGATGTCGATATCAGAACATGTTGCTCTTTTGAATTGTCATCATTTAAAAGTTCAAATTAAATATATTTCTAACCGAAATTCAATATACACGCTATTCAGAAATTTAGATAGCTTTTACAAACAGAATATATTTTCGTAACATCACAAAACATTGTTAATCGAAGATAAAAATCATAAGTAAGAAATGCAAAATAATTTTTATGGCTTATTTCTTCCTACCAACAAATAATGCCTCAAGGAAACTGCAATAATATATATATATATATATATATATATATATACATATATATACATATATACATACATTATATATATACATATATACATACATTATATATATGCATATATACATACATTATATATATACATATATACATACATTATATATATACATATATACATACATTATATATATACATATATACATACATTATATATATACACATACATATATACATACATTATATATGTATAGATATATACATAAATTATATATATACATATATATATATATATATATATATATATATATATATATATATATATATATGTGTGTGTGTGTGTGCGCGTGTGTGTATGTGCGTGTGTAATTATTAATTTCGAAATTAGAAAAAATACTTACTTGAGATTGAAATCCCAGAAGTTACAGGAAGATTCACTGTATCCCTGTGAACATAATATAAATAAAGTTATCTTTATTTTTCGACTATTGTTCATATTTACATTTCAATAAAATTTCCGTTTACTTAAAGAAAAACATCTTCATACAATTTTTCCGTTTATTTTCATAAAACATTATTTCCAAATAATTACGAAATTCATGATGAAAGTTTTTTACATTCAAATTAAATCAAAAGGATATCTTATTAAACTTCCAAATTTTTCTTTTCCTTCCTTAAAAAAAACCCACCCGACAAATTAAGGAATTGAATTTTTTACAAACAGACATAATAATAATAATAATAATAATAATAATAATAATAATAATAATAATAATCAAATCTCAGTACCCTGTATATCAAACTTCGAGTCTATAGACTGAAAATTAACAGAGTTCTTGCGAATGAAAATGTACACAGACACACAGACAGACAGGCAGACAGACACGTTCAATTTTATAGATATATATTAGCATTTCAGCACGGCGTTGCCTGGGTGTTTGGAGGTGTATGCTAAGCAAAAAAAAAAAAAAAAAAGGAAAAGAAAAAAACGGTCAATTTTTTTTATTTGACCCCTATTATGACCAGTTAAAATTTATTGTTTTGGGCTTAACTTAAGTTATTAAATTAGATTCATGTCCAACGAACCTATATATAAAATTTCAAGTGTGTAGACCCAAAATTGTCGGAGGAGTTTGGTAGAGTTCTCAAAGGTCAAATCGTTGAACTTTGACCCCATAATCGCCAAATTACTGGCCGAAATTCGATCACATCGATTTTCCCAAATCTCAGTACCCTGTATATCAAATTTCGAGTCTGTAGACTAAAAATTGACAGAGTTATTGCGTAGGGAAATGTACCCAGACACACACACACACAGACACTTTCACTTTTATAGATATATACGTATGCATAAATATATATGGAAACCATTTTTTGTTTAATGTAAAGATTTTACGCAAATATTATGCAAGTATAAATTATGTAGAATATCTGCATGAATATAATTACACGTAATAGTTTACTCCAGATGATCATCCCATAAGAAAACCGAAAAAACTACTAGGGAATTAATTAAAATGCATGTTTAAAGGGAATATGCAAATTAGCTAGATCTTTTGCTAGTGAATGCATTTCCACAACCAATATACTGTATTTTCTTTTTAAATAAATAGGAAAAAAAATGAATTTACAGGAGTATAGATAGATAGATAGATAGATATACAGGGTGACCCAAAACCAACTAGCCCCACTCTAATTAGGCCCCGTTTCTTAGTGTTTTGTCCGAATTAAATGAAACTTTGGTCATAACTAGTTTATTATATTCAAAACATCACATCAAAACACTAGGGTCTTTGGCATTTTTTTCTCCGTTGACTGCAAAATGCTCAGAAAAAACAATTGAATGTCCTGTTTTTTTAGTCACCCTATATATATATATATATATATATATATATATATATATATATATATAGTAAGTCACAAAAGTATATATGGCAATTAAGCTACACAGAATATTCCGCATTTCATCCACGCTAGGATTCGTCAGGGATAAGGAATCCTAGCATAAATAAAATGCGGAATATTCTATGTAGCTTAATTATCATATATATTTTTATAACTTATTAGCTAGCTCTACCTATGTATTAAGCACTGTTGAAGTAAATACTTAAATTTTATGCATAGAATAATAATTTCGCATATTAATTTATGTGATTAAGTTAAGTAGTCATATATATATACATATATATATATATATATATATATATATATATATATATATATATATATATATATATATATGACTCGAACCCGTACTAACGTGGGTGCCTGGCGTTGCCCGGGTGTTTGGAGATGTATGTTGAGCAAAAAAAAAGTGGTAGTAGGAAGGCAGGCTCGAACTCTTACCGTGAAAGAGGAAAAGAACGGTAAAACCTGCCGTCTTTGCTGTTACGACCACCGTCAAACCGGAAGTGACGTAGTTTAAATTAAGGCTAGACAACCGAAAAGAGGGAATGACTTTCGAAAATATCGGCGAAATAATCGACCCCTCCCTGTAGAAAAGTGCCCAGTTGAGGGTGAAGAAATGAATGTTTTTAGCCAATTTTTCCTTATTTGTCGTCTGAAGATTCGAGCTTCAAAACTATACTGATCTTGTGAAAATCCGTCGCCTTGTCGAAAGTTTTGGGCAGACATGCAAATATACATACATACATTTATATATTGATAGCTCAATTTTTCGACCCAAACCGATTAAAAAGCTTGCCCTTTTCTCTGAATACCATTTATGTAAAATTTCAAATCTTTTGATCAGAAATTGTCAGAGTAACTTGGTAGAGACGGCAGAGGTCATTTTTTTTTTTTTTTAACTTTGACCCTTTTATGACCCCTTAACATTTATTGTTTTGGGCTCAAATCAAGTTATTAAGTTAGATCCATTTTCAAGAAACCTATATCTAACATTTCAAGTGTTTAGACTCCAAATTGTCGGAGGAGTTTGGTAAAGTTCTCAAAGGTCAAATTGTTGAACTTTTACCCCTTAAAAGCCAAATTTTCTGGTCGAAAACGAATTACAAAGACTTTCCAAAATCTCCATACCCTGTATATCAAATTTCGAGTCTATAGACTGAAAATTGGCAGAGTTGTTGTGTCGGAAAATGTACACAGACATACACACAGACAGACAGACAGACAGACTGACAGACACTTTCACTTTATATATATATATATATATATATATATATATATATATATATATATATATATATATACTTGCATTTCAGCACGGCGTTGCCCGGGTGTTTGGAGGTGTATGGTGAACAAAATAAAAAAAAAGCGGTCAATTTTTTTAACTTTGACCCCTATTATAACGCCTTAACATTTATTGCTTTGGCCCCAAATAAAATTATTAAGTTAGATCCATGTTCAAGGAACCTATATCTAAAATTTAAAGTGTTTAAACCCAAAACTGGCTGAGGAGTTTGGTAGAGTTCTTAAAAGTCAAATCGTTGAACTTCGACTTCTTAACAGCCACATTTCTGGTTGAAAATAGATAACAAAGGTTTTCCAAATCTCAGTAACCTGTGTATCAAATTTCAAATCTGTAGACTTAAAATTATCAGAGTTATTGCGTTGGAAAATGTACACACACAGACACACACATACAGACTTACAGACACTTTCACTTTTATATATATATACTAGCATTGGTGCCCGGCGTTACCCGGGTGTGAGGTGTATGCTGAGCAAAAAAAATAAACAAAAAAACAGTCAATTTGTTTAACTTTGACCCCTATTATGACCACTTAAAATTTATTGTTTTGGGCTCAAATTACATCATTACGTTAGATCCATGTCCAAGGAACCAATATCTAAAATTTCAAGTGTTTAGACCCAAAATTGTCGGAGGAGTTTGGTAGAGTTCTCAAAGGTCAAATCGTTGAACTTTGACCCCTGAATCGCCAAATTTCTGGCCAAAAACCGATCACATAGATTTTCCCAAATCTCAGTACCCTGTATATCAAACTCCGCATATGTAGACTTAAAATTGACAGAGTTATTGCGTATGGAAATGTACACACACACACACACACACACACACACACACACACACACACACACACACACACACACACACACACACACACAGACAGACAGACACTTTCACTTTTATAGATATATAGATAAGTAATCAGCAATCATTTTCAAAACGTAAAAACGTTCATTTTGGTTTAAAAAATACAAATTCAAAACCAAAAAATCTTACGCGATTAGTGAAGCGCTAAAATAGCTTTTTGTTTTCTTTAAAAGTTTTCATTTATATTTGAATTTTATTTATATTTTGCTATTTTTAAAATTTAATTAATTTAAGTTTGTTTTATTTTTAAGATTTTCTTTTCTATCTTTGAAGCAAACATAAAAATTTTGAAATTTACGAGTCGTGCTGAGGTACTCGTAACTGCCACTGAAATTATTACATTAAAGTACAATTAACAAATTCCCGCTTCATATACTCGGCTAGGGGTGGGAGTAGAATTTTCAAAAATGTTTTATCGATGAGGAAATTGAAATTTAGTAATGAAAGTGTTCTATAACCTTAATATAGCAGATGTATCCAACCGGAACTTCATTTCTTCTATTTATTATATGTGGATCTGGGCAACACCGGGTATCCCTGTTAGCTTTTTAAAAAAATGATTTCCATATTTGAAATTCTTAATTTCAATAAATAATGGATTCATTATAAATAATTTTTTAAATCTTAAAAAGCAATAATTTGTAATTCACGTCGAGACGAGAAATACATATGCACATAATGATGCTGGCATGAAAATCATCTCAGTAATCATAGAATTAGTTAGGGGTCTAAAAATATTCAAAATCTGGCGAATATAGCGGGTGAATCAAGTAAAAGAAAGATTCAAAGAATGAACTTAAAGGGACACTTGAAATGCTAAAATGATATTTCGGTTGAGGGTTTCTAAAAGAATTTCTGAAATCTGGTAGGATGTTCGATAATTAGCAAAACAAAGAAAAAAAAAGAGAAAAACACAGACACGAATAATGATTATATAATTTTATATTATTTGGATAATTCGGACTATTGTTCTCGTCTTAGATGTGAATCACACAACGTTGTGGCCAATGTAACCTCTGATCATCTTTAAGTGTATCTTGTTGAATTCGGGAATCTTTCTGTCGAACTCCATAATCCGTACAGAGTTTTTGTAAATGGCAGTCTAATCTATTGTTTAAATTGGTCTCAAAATTGTATAAAATTCTCTACTAGGTCTATTAAAGAGGTCATAATCGTCCAGCATACGTGCTGCTTCTTTGAGTTATCTTACACTTCGCCGTATTTCAAAATTTTTACTTCGTCCAAAGAGTAGACGATATTCCTTTTCTCTCTTTGCAATATCTTCAGGTATTACAACTTTTCGATGATCTTCTAATCTTACTTTTAGTGGGGGACAAGTCTCAACTTTGTATATATTTTTCAAAACTATTTTGTATAATTGAATAAAACATATCTTACCGAGGACAAATGTGAAAAATTTAGTAATATTTTGTGCGTTATATTTTCCAAAGGTTTTTGAAGAGAAATTGATAAAACAAACGAATTGATGCTGCTGCTCGTGTTTCTAGAAATAAGAGAAAATAACATTAGAAAAACACATAATTTTCAAGTAAATATATATTTGAACTGATAGTGCTCAATACTAAATTTGTTAATCAATCAACTAATGATCAGGTTTACATGAAATTTTCGATACATATTCAATTTTAAATTAACTTATATTTTACAAGCATTTTCGTTTAATATATGAGAGGAAATATTCATTTTATGTGTTTTAATTCCCCTTCATGATACGAAAACTAAACAAAATAAATTTAGCCCATAAAAACTGAAACACTTTTAAAGATGAAGAGGTTAAATAATTAAAAAATGGTTATTTTTTATATACATACTAACAGGACCCGTTAACCGACGTTGCTCGGTGGTAGCATTCCCTTCCACGCGTAAAAAATTAAAGTACGGTTGGTGTTGTTGTAGTCAAACCACTAACATCCTCATGTTAAGAACGGCTTTCGCAATAGGCATCCCATTTTGTGAGTGTGGGTGTGGTGTGGTTGGCAAGAAATTAGCCCGAAATGTAAGGTATGTAATAACAAAAAAACCCCCAATATATTTGGATTTGTGACCTATTTGGGTCAAAATTAATAACAAAACTTTCAATAATAGTTATAATAGATTAAAGTACGCACAAATAGTTTTAAACTTCAATGGTATTTGGCATTATGACGTATTTGTGTGTAAAAATAAAAAAATATTTAATAATAGTTAATATCAGTGCGAGGTTTCGAGAAAGAAAAACCTATAAAAATGTAAATAGCAGTGCTTACTGGTTCGAGCACCCCGGCTAAAACATAAAAACTACAAAAATAAAAAAGGTGAAAATAGAAAAAAGAACATAGTCTACATTAGCTAGGTGCTAACGTATGATAGCAGAAGGAAAAGAAGATGTAGAAAAAGAAAGACTCGAATTGGATTTGGCGAACCTATTTTGTAATAAAAAAATATTATTTTTAAAGTACAACAAAAATGTTGTTTCCCAATCACAAATAAATCAAAGGCTGTTCATTTTCGTTTCGTCAGGAACCGTTCTTTCATTTTGTGCGGACGCCTTTTGGGTTCTGTAACTCTTTACCGGATTTTGTTGTCATAAGTAATGGTAAATGTTAGTTACGATTAAGGAAGGAAGATATCTATTTTATTTTTTAAGTATAATTTTTTCACAAATAAACAAACGAACGTTGTCACAAATAAACAAATGATTAATATTAATTAAGATTTACATAAAAAATATCATTCATTAGCAAAGTAAAATTTTGTAAGAGGTTTAAATAGAAATAATTTCATGAATTACAAAAAAGCCCCCCCCAAAAAAAAAACTTAAGAGTAATGTTTACGTCCGGAAATGGCGGCATTTCTTATAGTGGCGAACTATTCGTTTAATGGGAGAATAACCCAATAGGAGAATTTTAAAATGTATACTTCTCAGCCAATCAGTTTGACCAGATTTCTGGACGGGAGAAATCATTTATCTAGAATGTAAGTGGTAAGAATATGCGATTGTGTAGGAATTCCGTAGTCAGTTATTGACGACTCAGACATAGGAAAATAGGATAACGTATACATGCACACGCTGTAGAAGGGAGTCGTAAGAGAACTTGGCGAAGTGGGGATGAAAATCTAGCTACTTCCTTTATAGGTTACGACGATGATGAATGTGGCACTCCTCAGAGTAAATATAATGTTTTAAAATTACGAATAATCTGTATGAAATTGCGTTCTATAGGAAAATAACGTAATGGCTAATGACGTAAACATTATAATTTTTATGTGCCATCTGTTGTTGTCAACCTGCGGTATTTTCCTCCAGAGAGGGAAAATTGCGCCTCTTTTATTATATACAAGGGACAAGAGAAGAAACAAGAGATATAATTATTTCACTTGTAAATAAAAAATGGATATACAATCAATATTATTATGTTTTAAAAAATCAACGTTTTTTCCAATAATATATATTATTAGTAAAACAACAAGCAATAAAAATAAAATTCTAAAAAATAATTAATTTTAAAAAGATTTAAATCGAAAAAAATTCCAATAATCCGCGATATAAAAATTTAATCTTAGCTTTTTAATTAAGATTTTCCAATTTTTGAAAAATATTTCATATATAAAAAATGACTATTTGTATTTGTGAAATAGCAAATTCTGTAATTGGAAATTATTTTAATTGTTAAAAGATGTGTGTTTCTAAGGGGAGCAACTTGATTCTAGCGCCCATTTTCCAAAAAATTAAAATTAACATAAGCCATAGCCCCCCCCAAACAAACAAGAACAAAAACAAAAAACAAAAACGAACAAAACAAAAACGCTGCTTCTCCTGAGTCAGTTACAGCATGTAAATTTTGCTTTAACCAATAATATTCAAACAATAGTTTTAACATATATTGTTTTAAGATAAAACATGGTTTAATAAAAATGTATGAATCAAAATTAATTTAATAAGCAACAGTTTTACCAAAAATCATTTTCTGAAATAAACTTTTTTTCTAATATAAAAAATAAGACTCTTTAGAAAAATAGTAATGCTAAAAAAGCTGATTCCATACTCATTTTTTGGCAACAACTCTTCCATATTACGAAATAAAACTGCGTTCATCATGACGATTTCATTAACTGCAAAATAAAATAAATGTATATAATTAATTTTATTCTTATTTATTAAGAGAGTAGTTACACACCAATATTAAAAGCAGCAATGAATATTCTTTTCAATACCGACGAAAGTGGAAAAAAGTTCAAGTTAGCAGTTTCTTAGCAACTTTGCATATATGTTTTTTGAGCAATATCGGTTTTCGTAGGCTGATAAGCCAACATGGCCAATCGATGTTGCTGTTACATGATTATTCAAAATTGCGGAATACGGATATAGGAACGAAATGTGTTTTAATAGTTGTTGATGCAAAAAACTCTTTTTGGCGTCTTCTGTTTTCAGACAATTTTTTACCGAAATCTTTTGTGTTTAACGAGTATTTGAATATAAGAAAACAAAATAACAAACAAAAAGAAAGCTTTAACTTCATGTTTTTATTAAATGAGTCCATTACGAGATTAGTTCATTTGTATAATTTAAATCAAAATTTTGGAGAAATATTATTTTAATTATTTTTTTAATTTTTAGTTATTTTTAAAAATAACATTTACAAAAGTAGTTGCAGCTTCAGAAATAAGACAAGAACGGAAATGTAATCATTTCAAAATAAATATTTTGTTTACAAATTAGAATTACTGAATGGTATGCAACATAAAATTTCGACAAATTTATTAGGCACAACTCTCTCTCTCTCTCTCTCTCTCTCTACATAAATTCCTGCAGATATGAGAGAAAAAGACATTTAGACGTATCAAAATGGCGACGCAATTTTCGTTTGATCCTCAGCCATGTATTTGCAAATAACTGGGTATTTACAGTGGACTCATTGGGTCAACTACATCATGCATGTAAACTCCAGAAAAATATGAAATGAACGAATCACTTTTAGTAGATTTTGGTAAAAAACTATTTGAAAAAAAGAAGACGCAAAAAAATCGGTTATATTTATTGATTTATTTTTATTACATTTTTGCGTCAAAAACTATTAAAACGCATTTCGTTCCTACATTCACATTTCGCAATTTTAAATTGCCATGTAGTGTCAGTATCGGTTGGCCATGTTTGCTATTCAACTTACAAAAGCCCATATAGCAGTTTTTTTTTGTATTGTTTATATAATAAAATACATATATGGAGAAAACTATATATATAAAAATATCAGTACAATGTTTTTCCCCATTGCTAAAAACACGCACAAAAAACTGCAAAATGAGGGATTTCTTTTTCGTGACAAAATGTGTGCATAGCTCTTGTAGCAGTGTAGAAGACTAGCAAAGTTACAAAATTGTAAACTTGTTTACACGTTACTTAACCACAACTAAATACTGTTTGTTGACATCCGCTCCTCATTTATTTGCCGGCTTTCGGTGATTGCCGAGAGTTATCTGTAATTGCAAGAATTTAAAAAAGTATTTATTGACCTCTATCAGAGAAAGGTTATTTCGATTTTACCCAATTAACTATATCGATTTATGTACTCTGAGCTTCTCTGAAATGAACTAATCAAAACTCATTACACTTCTTTTTATTCCACTGTCTATATTCTAAATTTAAATCATTAGTTTCTCAATCAATTAATAGAAAACCCTTCATTTGAAGTATATACATCCCATATTAGCGACTATTACACCGTGAAGCTATAGTCCAAAACCCATATATATATATATATATATATATATATATATATATATATATATATATATATATATATATATGTGTGTGTGTGTGTGTGTGTGCGAAGCTCTTTGTTTGTAAATAAACAAACAAATAAAAAAACTTTAAAAGTAGCAGTCAACATGTTTACATAAATAGACATTTTGATGATATCGTTTGCAGGCTCCGATCCTGTGGGGCGGAAGATTTAACTGCAGACTATCATCTAGACTGTTGTAGATTCAATCCCTAGCTCAGGATGGGTACTAGTCTAGTCACACTGAAGAGCTGTGACACAGCAAACATGTGGATTTGGATGACTATATATATATATATATATATATATATATATATATATATTTTTTTTTTTGTGGATGATCTCCGGCATCCAACCACTGAGCCGAACGCCGCTTGTTGTAGAGGATCCACATCTCATTACACGCAACAATCCGCTCGAATTGCGCAGAAGAAGCATAGAAGACACGTCAAAATGACGATTTTTTTTATTATCATTCTATTCATGCGGCATCCATTTATAAAACTTTTATGACTTCTCTATTTGTTTAAATAGCGAACAACCGAGTTCAACAGCAACTTCTCGTGTGGTTTTGCGCGGATCTGCTTCAATTAAGGCTTTCAAATGTTCGTTATTAACCGCAGTCTGCCGGCCGTGACCGTCTTCACTTTTGAGGCTCTCGTCACCATTGCGAAATTTAGTTCTTAGTTCCTTGGCCAAATGCATCATTGATATCACGAGCTATCTCGGCAGTTTTTCGGCCTAGTTTGATCTGAAACAAGAAAATCGTACGGATTGGAATTTTGCCCATGCTGTCGAAAAGCTTTAAAAATGAATGAAGAGATTGAAAAACGTAACGAATAACGCGATTCGATAGTAACGAAAAATGCGCCTGTAAATAATGTATAACATGGCTATATATACAGGGTTACCCAAAATAAACGGGTCCCGTGTACACTTTACTACTTAAAGTTGGGGCATGTTTTATTTGGGTCACCCTGTATACACACAGATAATCTTATATATATATATATATATATATATATATATATATATAAAATGTTATGAGCAGTTTTTTGAAGCATGTAATTGAATGATGTGAATGAATGAATTTTATATTTTATATTTTTATTGTTATTTTTTATATTTCAAGCGGACCTCTGCTCTTGGTCACAAAAAGCATCAAAATGAAAAAGAAAGCAGTTGAAAAAACTGGAACTTTCTAGTATTGACAGCATTCATTCCTGGCAACCATGTTCGAAAGAGTTCACGTGGATTATTTTAGCCGTTTCTGGAAGAAGATTTATTATTTATTTATTTTTTTAAAAATGTTGCAACGTAATAGCGTTTAATAAAAAAAGTATGTAAAACTATCACCGTTGTTATTAATACTTTACTGTACTATCATTATGATAACATTATTTTTACCGTTTAACAATTTTGTTCTAATTTCATTATTCATATTGAAATCAATTGCGTCTTTTTTGCCGTTTGAATTAACCGCTTGAAATATAAAAGTAACAAAAATATTAAATAAAAATATAACCTTTAAATCACTATCCTAGAAGCATACGTGGACATTTTACATTATATATGTATGTATGGTTATATATATATGTCTAAAACAAAGCTGATGCTCACTCCTGCACCGGGCCAGTCATACGTGAAGTCGAACATCATGGTCTGCGGTGTTAGACTGGGAGTAGTTGATTCATTTGTGTACCTTGGTAGTTCTGTCGAAGGATGGCTGTCTCGATACTGAAATCCACAGCTTTTGGAAGGTTGGAGAAGAGAGTGTGGTCTGATCGTGGCATCACAGACAGGACTAAGATCTGCGTTTACAAGACTTGTGTGCTAACCACACTCTCGTACTCATTGGAGACATGATCATTGCATCAAAGGCATATTAAATGGCTTGAACGATTTCACCAAAAATGCTTGAGACGTGTCTTAACATCAAGTGGCAAGCACAAGTATCCGATACTGAAGTCCTTGTGAGCGCATGTAACTCTAGTGTTGAGACCCTTGTAATCAGATCTCACATGCGTTGGGTGTGCCACTTGGTTCGAATGAAAGATTCTAGGCTGCCAAAATAATTTTTTATGGGGAGCTGCGAAATAGCAAACGCCATCAACACAAGCCTAGGAAGAGGTTCAGGGACTCTACAAAGAATAATTTGAAAATCTTACAAATCGACATCGACACATAGGAAGAACTTATTCTGCAAAGGCCGAAGTGGCGAAAGCTTGTACGTGAAAGTTGTGATGCTCTAGAGAAAAGAAAGCAGGCCCACAGCAATCTGAAGCGGGAGCTTCGTAAAGGTTTAATTGATGGTCTTAACCATGACACACAGAGCTGGAAATGCCACACTTGTGAACGAGTGTTTTTTCAAAAGCTGACTACGTCAACCACCTTAAGTCGCACAAAACTCCTGTTCAAGTTAACTTTGCACCTATTATTCCGAACCAAACGAGCTGTTTAACATGCAAAGTTTGCAAGTCTACTGCTAGTTTGAGAAGACATGTGATTGTTCATAGGAATACTCTTCAACCTCCAGAGGAAGTCAACTCGATGGAAATTGCTCAATTTGTATGTCACATCTGCTTCAAGATATGCAAATCTGCGGCAGGAGTGCAGAGTCATCTGATATGGCATGGACGACAATCATTTGGAAAGATGCAGCAATAATCATATATATATATATATATATATATATATATATATATATATATATATATATATATATATGTATATGTGTGTGTGTGTGTGAGTGTGTGTGTGTTTCAATAAATAGCAATAACTTTATTGGAATGGCAAAATTTTAAAATAATGAAGAAGAAATGGACCATATTCAGACTTTAAATCGCCTAAAATACGAATAAAATAAAAGGGTAAAATAAAAAACGGTAAAATTATATATTATAAATATACAATTTGGTAAAATAAATAAGTCGATTAAATTAAATTAAAAAGACGATTCTACTTTCACGGATTGTAAGGTTTCCTGGAAATGCCATTAATTACCTCTGGGATGCTACAGTGTTTACTAGGTTATTTACAAACTTATCTAGAGTGAAGTGTTTAAAATGTCTACAGCTAATACCTATTTCATCCCTATGATTGAGCAATTTATGTTGGTCTTGGAATGCAATTATAGCTAAGTTCTCATTAAAGCAAAAATATAAATGGAGTTGTGCAGTGTCGAGGCTGTAGTAAACTTTAGGACGCTTCATTTTAAAACGGATATTAGTTCATCTTCTTTAAATAGATAATGAGGTGCTCACACCGCTATTTCGATTACTAAATGATATTTTGTGGTTTTTATATTTTCTTTTGAATTCAGTACTTGTCCCAATAATTTAAATGTTAGGGTTGTCTTCTGGGAATACCCTTTTAGTTAAACATTTTATTTTTAATTTAAATTCTTATTTTTACAGTTACACTCTATTGTCGTTATTGCTATTTTGTGTATTGTTATTTATATCATCTCGATTTACTATTTTCCAGCGTATGTGTGCATATACTTTTGTATTTTATGTGTATATAGGTGTGTATGTGTGTACATGCGTGTATATAGGTGTATAAATGCATATATGTGTGCATGCATGTGCATGTATGTGTGTGTGTATATGCATATATATTTGTATATGTATGTGTGCATATATTTATGTATAAGTAAGATATCAGTTTAAAATACAGATAAATAACTTTACCAACCCAGTTAAAAGAAAATAGTGAATTTGTGCTCCGTTAACGTAAGAAATAAGTCTAGCATATATATATATATATATATATATATATATATATATATATATATATATATATATATATATATATATATATATATATATATTATGATTCTTTGAGGGGTACAAAATTTATATAATGCAATCATGAAAGGAAGACGAAAATTCATGATTAAAACGTTAAAATAAAGTAAACGTTTAAAATAAAATTAACGAGGTGAAGAGAATAAAAGGAGGAAAAAAATGGGGGAGTCAGCTGACCGGTTTCGCCCTCGCTTTATCAAAGCTCTATCGAGGGATTTGAGTGAAAAAAAAATAAAGACACGAATGGGAAGCGAAATTATGTACAGATAAAAATAACGTTGTGTTACGTTATGTATGAGGGGAAAAAATCTCTGCACTATACGATCGTTTCGCGCATATATAAATGACTGGGAATAGGCTAAAATCTTTCATCTTTTCAGCTTCTCAGACGTCATATGAGCGTGATTAAAATAAATTAGTTGAGTCCATTGTAAAAAAACTGATTTGAAGGTTCTTATCAGTATTTTCTAGTAAAGAAACTTTAATGCATAAAAACCCTGTCATTTTAACGCCGTTGCATTTATACGCCAATATTTTATTTTAATATTTTAATTTTTACTATAGTTAAAGCTAGTTACTAAATATAGTTATCAACCAGTACACATAAATGTCTTCGGAGATGTATAGTTTAGCTAAGTAAATCAATTGTTTCAAATTGTCTTTATTTTACTACTAAACGTATATATTTACGAATGCGGTGAAATAATTGACAAAAAACAAAAAAACAAAAAAAAAAACTATAGGCAGCGACAGAAAACAACTACTTACTTTCTGATTTATGTATTAATGAAAGCTATAGTGGTTGAAGGTAGATTTATTGATGTTGAGAATGACAATTTGACTATATTCTTATTAACAGTCTTACACATCTAGTCACTTTGAAAGAAATTCCTTTCTACAATTAAGAACAATTTCTTAAAGATATTTTAAAAGACATGCTTATTGTGTGATGGATTAAACCATATCGAATTACGGCGTTTATTTTTCTTCTTACTGACACGTAAATAAAAAACGTAGCTTACCTCCGAAATTATCTGTTAAGACATTGGAAGGAATAAACACGTTCGACTCACTTTCTTGAACCCATTTCGATTGATTTGCTTCTGCGATTGGAAAACTGATATTATTGAATGGATTCACTTTTGCTAATTCAATGACTGGAAGAAAAAGAAAAAGAATCACATTCATTATCATCAACATCACATAAGGGTTAATGTCTGTTTTATGTGCTGGCAAGTGTTCAATGGATTTTAGACATTGACTTCTAAACTAACATACCTCTGGCCACGTATTTATTTATCCCTCTTTTATTTCAAATTTATACTTTATCCCATGTTTTCCAAGATGTTTTCTTGTCAACTGACCTTACTTCTTCAGTAATATTCAAGATATATAATTAACAAAAGTGTATTAACAATATTATGTTACAATAGATACGCGTCTGATTCTGAGTCAGTGATTGCCAGTAATAATTGCCACGATGTTTAGTCGTAACGGAATTTTATCTGGGTAATTAATATATTTAATACCGAAATGAACCATAATAATTACATATGTCATTTTAGATTTTATGCAGATTTTCTAACTTTTCTGTTATAGGGAACACACCCATACACACAGACATTAGGTTGTATATATATATATATATATATATATATATATATATATATATATATATATATATATATATATATATATGTGTGTGTGTGTGTGTGTGTGTGTGTGTGTGTATGCGCGCCTTATAATATGTTTCCATTATATCATTTTGAATCCAAAATGGCATAATGGAAACATATTATAAGGTATTTACAGCTTCTATTACAATTTTCGGATTTTAATCATGTCGAAACGCACTTTATTTCCTTTTGGCGGATTGGTTGTTACTATTTCTTCTGATGAGTTAAGGGCAAAATAGATTCACTGATTGATGTAATAATTAAGTGATTGATTTTGAGCAACAAAACAGATACTGTCAATGTCAACTGAATTAAAGGAATAAATTGTCAACTGAATTAAAGGAATAAATTGTAAGATAGTCAACATCATGAACTTTGGAATATAGTCCTTTTTCATTCATTCACTATATTGCTCTATAATTTCATTGAACTTCTTAAATAAGGATTGGTATATATTATAAGGAAATAAAGTAATTTCCACAGATATATTAAAATTTAGATAAAATAGGAAAAACCTTCTAATTTAAACACAGCGATAAATCGTCAACTTGCAAACTCATGTAGCTCAATATTTGATGAGATAGAGCTGAATATTTAAATCGTTTTTTAATTATTAATGTTAATTATTTTAATTAACTTAATGGATTAAAGCTTAAATGCCAAATTTGATCACAAATGAATATCGCAAGTAACTATAAAACTATATTCACCATTACATAATAGAACTGAAAACAAAATTCCATTAAAACAGGTGTAAAAATTTTTAATATACATATGTATAGTCTTTATTGATCACAATGATAGTCTGTACTTGAAGAATTTAAATCATCAAATATACACGGCCACATAGACATTAATGAAACAAGTTCAAATACACTTTTAAAATTTATAAAATTCAATCAGGACCAATGATTTTCAAACTTGCTCAACATTTAATGGAACTTTATAAATATTATATGAACATTTAATTTGACTTACGCCTTCAGGAAGAGTAATCGTTGAAATGCGATTGCAGTCGCTTAAGCCAAATTAACAATTACACACATATATGTACATGGGTGTTAAGTCCTCCCAAGAAATGACATTCGTCTGATAAGACGTTATAGTCATCATGCCAATGTCTTGTATTCTATTGTGGATTAAAACGTTTCTTCAACACATCTGTATGAATAGTCAACCCAGAACAATAAATATTCATACCTACCAAGATTCTCTGTTGAAATCGTTGTTGTTTCGTTGTTTTTTTTGGAAGCAACTTTTCCAAAATCGCCCATTTGTTTCATTATTGCTGCTGCAGTAATGTTATTCTGAATGAAAAACGAATAAACATAACATTTAGTTTGATTGTGCCTGTTTTACGGCATGCCAACCATTTGCAATAAATACTGTATACCATTAACTGAAGACAAATTGCTATTTTTCATCACATTAATCTGAATGTGTAACACATCGTTTCTTGCGTAAGAAAATGGCGGGAATTGTTCAATTGTATTTGATAAATACCAATTAGGAAATGTGGACAAAAATGTGTGATGTTGAAAATCTCGAAAAATATATAGATCCGACATGATGACCCGTTGCATCGTAACGTTGTATTTTATGAACTAGTAGAGAGGAATTCTGTTTACTTGCCTTCCCATGGGGGCAGATTTAGATACAAGGTCTGTTTGTAAAGTCTGAAAACTCCAAACTCTCGAATAAGACAAAAAATGGCTTCAGCCTTAAAACATTTTACTCGATTTGAGGACATAAAAAATGAAGGGTATTCTCAGAACTGATGCTACACTTTGCTCAGGGTTCATATATTTCTTTACTTTAGTAGTACGTAAATGAATTCAGCAGATCAGCAAGGATTTTAATTCGATGTAGCCGATTACATAGTCTGAGATCGTATCGATTATGCTAACAACACCCAAAATAGAAAGAAAGGACAAATGCGGCAACGTTGATGGTCAAAAGTCTGTAGTACACAGGGAAATA
This sequence comes from Euprymna scolopes, assembly GCF_053919585.1. Lineage (NCBI taxonomy): Eukaryota > Metazoa > Mollusca > Cephalopoda > Sepiida > Sepiolidae > Euprymna > Euprymna scolopes. The sequence continues at coordinate 85,364,418 of NC_136508.1, read as the reverse complement.
ATTCATCCTAATGTTGCAGTAACGTCGTAACAACGTCGTAACACCGTCGTAACAACGTCGTATTTTCCCATTGCTGAGCAAGGCACGCTATAAGATCATTCAATGTTTGCTGTGGATAAAAAAGTCGAAACCAAACGAAAAATATTCTGTAGTATGCACACTAGTCAGGATGTAAAGTTTCCCCGACCTTCTTCGATCACAACGCAATTTTAACTAATATTCCATGTATATTACGGATATTGCTGGAGTTTAAATATATATATATAAACAATATATATATATACATATATATATATATAAATAATATATATATATATATGTATATATATATATATATATATATATATATATATATATATATATATATTTACCGTCACTGGATTTTTTTATCTTCCACCAGACTATCCATTAATGTGTAATCACCTTTTTCTTTAGCATATTCCCTCTGCTTAACTTATTTTGTTTTCAAGTAAGATCTTTGACTTATCTGTTGTTTCATCAAATACTTCTGCATGCAAAATCCGATCCTGAATTTTGCTAATTCCTACCCTCTGATGAGAAGGAGAGTATTTCTTCGAAACTCCGCGGATTAAGGACTATCCATTTATCTAGTGTTTCCTTTTCAGATTAAATATGTTTTTAACTCATTTCAAAGTGTTTTTTAACATATTTCATTAACTGTTTGCTCATATTATAAGCTCTATTTCCTATTTGGTATTATCGAGCTTTTATATCTGGCTGAGACAAGTTTATAAATATTAATTCTTTAATATTTATAATTTACTTTAATTTTACCATCTTGGATCATTTTGGTAAATTCAATTGTAATTTTCATTTTATATATATATATATATATATATATATATATATATATATATATATATATATATATATATATATATATATAAATATATAACCATATATACATATATATAAATATAAAATAAAAATTACAATTAAATTTACCAAAATGATCCAAGATGGTAAAACTAAAGTATATTATAAATATTAAAGAATTAATATTTATAAAATTATCTCAGCCAGATGTAAAAGCTCAATAAAGCCAAATAGGAAATAGAGCTTATAATATGAGCAAACAGTTAATAAAATATGTTAAAATAAAATATGTCCTGCTCTAAGTAAATCTGACGACCTAGTCCACAAATTTCCTGCTCTAAGTAAATCTGACGACCTAGTCCACAAATTTCAAAATGTCATCATGACAAGTTTCAAGAAAAATACACGATTAAACCCGGTTCTCCAACTTCCAACGTAGACCCCTACTACCATGTCTCCTTCTCCAACATCAGGGGTCTACGTTCTAACCTTCCAGAGGTTGAAACCCAATTACAGGAGACTAAACCAGACCTTTTATTTTTAAGTGAAACTGGCATTGGACAGGCTATTTCCATAGAAGAGTTCGCAATTAAAGGATACTCTAACTTAACCTCTAAATCTGACCCCCAAGATCGCCATGGGCATGGAATATGTGCCTATATTAAAGATAGCTTTCCATGTGGTAGGGACATCTCCAGGGAAGATCCTAACTTACCCTATATGTGCTTCCGGGTTGCTTTAGCTCACACTACGGCATTTTTATTTACTCTCTATCGCCCCCACAACAGCGGAGTTACTATCTTTAAAAGCATATCTGAGAAAATTGACCAAGTCCTATCTGCTTATCCTTCAGCTAACATTCACGTATGTGGAGACTTCAATGTTCACAACGTCGAATGGTTGACCCACTCAAACAAGACCGATGATGAGGGGAGGTTCTGTCATGATTTCTCCATTGCCTATGACCTCACTCAGATTGTTCAGGAACCCACCCGTGTGCCCGACAATGACGGCCAGTATGCAAGCCTACTAGACCTTTTTCTCACAACTTGCCCTGAACTATGTTCAGTTTCTGTTCTGTCGCCTCTTGGATCTTCCGATCACTCTGTTGTATCAATTAAGATAAAAATGAAATGTAATAAGTCCCCAGACGTACCTCTCCATCGTACAGTATATCGATACACTAAGGCTGACTGGGATAGCTTCCGTACATTTATAACTGATCTACCTCTGCATTCCATATTTAAAAAGGATGTGTCCTCTATAGTATTAGACCTGACGGAATGGTTAATTGTAGGTATTGACCGTTTCATACCCTCGAAAAAGTTTCAGCAAAAACCTAACAGCCAGCCATGGTTCTCTCCAGAATGTGCTGCTGCCATTGCGCACAGAAATCACTTTTTCCACTGTTTCCAACGTAATAGATGTATGGAAACTAAAGCCGCTTTTAGGACTGCCAGAAACCATTGTAAGAAAGTAATAAAGAGCGCAAGATGGTTGTATGGTCAATCTGTTAAGTCCAAAGTAGCTGAGCAGCGGCTTGGTTCCCACCAGTTTTGGCAAATAGCAAACAGAATTCTGAACAGAAGTGTGCGCTCCATTCCAACTATCATCAATGGACCTGAGGTAATCTCGTCAGCATCAGACAAAGCCAAACTCTTTGTCAAGAACTTTGCAGCTAATTCTACCTTTTGCGATCAAGGCCGCCAACCCCCAATATTTCCTCCTGTATCTGAAAACACACTATGTGATATACGTATATCTGTACGTGATGTTGCCAAGCTAATCAAAAACCTTGATTCCAGTAAAGCAACTGGCCCGGACGGTATTCCAATTATAGTACTCAAAAAACTTCAACCTGAACTAGCGCCCATACTTACAAAACTATTTAAACGTTGTCTTAAGGAGAATAGTTTCCCATCTCCCTGGAAAATTTCATCAGTATGCCCTGTATTTAAGAATTCAGGTGATCGCTCATCCCCCTCTCAGTACAGGCCAATAAGTCTCCTGTGCGTCATGAGTAAGTTGCTGGAATCTGTGTTAAATACAGAAGTAATCAACCATCTCAACAAAAATAACCTTCTTAGTGACACTCAATATGGTTTCCGTTCTGCTAGATCTACAGCAAATGTGCTTACAGTTATATCTCATAGGATTAGCAAATCTCTCGACGGAGGCAACCTTTCTAGGGCAATTGCTCTTGACATATCTAAGGCCTTTGATAGGGTATGGCATAAAGGTTTACTTCATAAGATCTCTAGCTATGGTATAGCTGGAAATGTCTTCTCAATTATTAAATCATTTCTTTCTGATAGGTTCATAAGAGTAGTAGTTGAGGGGCAAAAATCAGAAGCTCACAGTATTAATGCCGGTGTCCCTCAGGGGTCCATCCTGGGCCCAACTCTTTTCCCGATCTACATTAATGATCTTCCAAATCACATCCTTACATCATTTGTAGACATTTATGCTGACGACACTACCATTTATGGTAGCACATCTAAGACAGTAAACGACCAAGTTCTCTCCAATTCTCTCTCCTCTGATCTTGAGCACGTAGTACAATGGGGTAAGGAGTGGCTGGTTACTTTTAATGCATCTAAAACCAAGCTTCTCTCTTTACATCATCAACATTCTGATCCACATCTGGCATCAATTGAAATGAATGGCTCTCGTCTTCAGGAGGCCTCAAGTTTTGACAAGCTTCTGGGCTTGACCATTACTCCTGATCTTAAATGGAACACATACATCAAATCTGTTGTCAAGGCCGCTGGAAAAATGGTGGGATCTTTCTATCGATCCAGTAGATATCTCACTGCTGATGCAATTCTCTATCTATATAAGAGCCAGGTACGTCCAAGGATGGAATACTGTTGCCACATCTGGGCAGGAGCTGCTAGAAAGGACTTGTCCTGCCTTGATAGAGTTCAAAATAGACTTCGTAGCCTCGTAGGAGATGTCCTTTTCTCTTCCTTGCAACCTCTATCTCACAGAAGAGATATTGCGAGTTTGTCTCTGATGTATCGTTATTTTCATGGAAAGTATTCGACTGAGCTTCAATCTATGGTCCCCCTCTCGCCAAACTTTCACAATAAACACTCGTCTAGTTGTAAACACTATCAATAATTCCCCCCACTCTTTATCTGTGCCTAAACCTAAACGTAGATTCCATGAACAAAGCTTTTTTATTAGAACTGCACGCCTGTGGAATTGTCTTCCGTTTTCCTGCTTTCCAGCTGACTACAATATGGTTGTCTTCAAGTCTAACGTAAATAAGTTCTTGATGAGTCGTTCCATATAAGTTATCAAATTTAACAAATTTTCATTACTAATGATTATTATATGGTCCAATTTCTACTGTACACTCTTTAACCCTTATCCTTGAGTGGCCTCTTGGCCTTGATAATGAGTTGATACCTATGAAAAAAAAAAGAAAAAGTCCAATGTGAACAAGTTCTAATTGAATCGTCCCCCTAAGTAATCCAAGTTACAAAATTCCCACTGTTTACTATGCTAAAATCACAATGACTAATGTATACCTATTAACCCTTATCCTCGAGTGGCCTCTGGGCCTTGATAAGTGGTGACACCCTTGTAAAAAAAAACAAAAAAACTTTGAAATGAGTTAAAAACATATTTAATCTAAAAAGGAAATGCTAGATAAATGGATAGTCCTTAATCTGCAGAGTTTCGAAGAAATACTTTCTTTCTCATTAGAGGGTAGGAATTAGCAAAATGCGGAATCGGATTTTGCATGCAGACGTATTTGATGAAACAACAAGTCCAAGATCTTACTTGAAAACAAAAAAAGTGAAGCGGAGGGAATATGGTGAAAAAAAAGGTGATTACACATGAATGTATAGTCTGGTAGAAGATAAAAAATCCAGTGACGGTAAAATCCAAATGTAAAACTTCAAGAAAGTTAAAAGAATTTCCATTTGTACAAGTAAAATCCAGGGAAGTCCCCTAATTGGAAGAAGATGGTCCATAATAATCAAACGGCAGAAATCCATGGAATAATTCACAAAAATGTGTACAAGGAAAAAAGAAAAGATTCCAATAATATTAATAAAAGAAAAATAAGATATGCTTTTCACTCTACTTCCGAGACATAAATATAAATAAGAAAGATCAGTGAAGAGAAAGAGGAGAGAAAAAATGATTATAAAGTTAAATATAAAATATAAAATAAACAGAAACAAAAGTCAAAATGACACAGATAGGAAATGTTAAAGGCGCGAAAAAGATATATAGGGCAAAATAATATAGGTCAACTGAAATGTACAGGTCATCACAAAAAAAGTCAGCAAGAGTTGTTAGACAACACTAAATGGAAAATAAATAAATAAATAAATGAATTAATAAATAAATAGAAAATAAATAATAAAGAAAGAATAAATAAATAAATAAAAAAATAATTAAAAAATAAAATATAAAATATAAAATAAAATAAGATAAAATAAAAATAAAAATAAAAAGTAAAATAAAAATTATTTAAGGGGAGAGGATGGCCGGTATCTGCAATTTCAGAAAAAAAAGAATTAAGTAAATGCATATAGTAAAATATCAGTAAATATACATACAAGATATGAAAGTGTGGGAAGATTGATGTATTAGAGTGATAGGAAAGTTTAAAGAATAAAGCAGAAAATGAAGATAAATAACCGGCCATGCAAAGAAGAGATAAAGAATTAAAATAAAGGATTATTAAATTATAAAGTATTAAGAAGTATTTAGAAAAACGATAAAGTAAAAGTATTTTTTATATCTATATAAAGGGTAAAAGTACAAACTATGTAATTTCAAAATTGCCATAATTAAATTTGGACTTATGTTTAAAGAAACAGATCAGTTCATTTTTAGAATTTATTATATTATTACTTTGAGGGGAAGTAATTATAGATATAGCTTCGGTTGTGCAGAGGCGACATGACTTGGAGCCTGGAGTATAAGACTTAACTTTTTTATGATAGTCCATTTGATTGAGATGGGGGTATTGTTAGAGTTAAGTTTTTTAATTAAAGTGGTTAGAGAAGTTCCTTGGTTATTATTAGAATTATGGTTGTTAAAAGAAGAAATGTGGTTTGATATTCTTTTCTTAATTAATGTTGAAGTAGCGCCGATATATGTATGTACTTTGTTAAAAGCTCGAGGTCTGGTATTAATATTAATTTTCTGATTTGTATTAGTTAAATAGTTTGAATTTTGTTCATAATGGTGGGACAATGTCTGTATGAGGGCTATTTTGGAGGGGATAATGAGTGTTGTTAGTGTTAGGATGGCTATTAGGAGAAATATTATTATTATTATTATTATTATTATTATTATTATTATTAGTATTATTATTATTATTATTACTAGTTGTATGATTGTAGAGGGAAAGGCTGCTCGAGTGGTGTATTGGATTAGTAACTATATCAGATGGAGGATGGGAAGTAGAATAATATGAAGGCGAAATATTAGTGTCTGTTATGGGAGGATTGCGTGGGAGCTCAGTAATAGTGCAAGAATATATAACATCTTTATAGATGCAATCATTATTGAGTGGGCAAAGATATTTGTTATTACAATTACAGTTAGTTTTGGGTTTAATTGGGAAAGGGATTTTTTGGGCTGATTTAATTTTTTTGTTATTAGATGTTAAGATTCTTTGTGCTAAATTAGGCATCGTTGAATAAGAAATCCTGATTGAATTTTTATTGAAAATAGAACTATATCTGTGTTGGTATTTGAAAGAGTTTTGTACAATGTTGAAGAATTCCTTAGGCATATTAGTTTTGACATTTAGGCTAAATGGAGGATTAAACCAAATACTTTTCTTTCTCCTGATGCGACTAGGTGGGTTAGAGGCATTGCGATTAGTATTTTGGTTTGGATTATAAATATAGACTTGTTCATTGTTATTGATAGCGGCAGATCTTGTTATTTGAACTGGTTTCTTATGAGTCATATTGTGTGTGATTACAGATTTAAAGCGGTCTGCAGGAGGAGCATAATTGTTGTATTTAATCTTTTCCTTGTGTCCTGAGTTCCATAAGGCATTATTGAAGAAAGTTGCATTTTGATTAAAAGTTTTTTTATCAGCAGAAAGAGCAAAAATTCTTCTAGAGACAGATGGTACTATAAATTTTATAATTGAGTTGGGGTGGTGAGAAGATTTATGAATGTATAAAAACGTAAGATTAGGTTTATGATAGGGACTATGAGTTTCGGTGTTAAGATTAAGTGTAACATTTAGAAAATTTGAAGTTTTTTTGTTTGGTTCGATAATTATAGAAAGGCCAAAGTTATTGAAGAAGTTATGTAATTTTTTAATTGTTTTGTTTTACTTTCTTCGCCTGGCTGTTGTAGAAAAAAGGGCATCGTCTCTATAAAGACCCCTTGGATATGTTTAAAGTGGCATTTAGTTATTTCAGTAAGAAGAGTCTCACAAAATCGGTAACTTCTGCAGAGTCAGAAGCACTCATCAAGATGTCAAAATTATCAGGGGTATCCTTTCTAGTCTCCCCTTAAATAATTTTTATTTTACTTTTTATTTTTATTTTCATTTTTATTTTATCTTATTTTATTTTATATTTTATATTTTATTTTTTATTATTTTTTTATTTATTTATTTATTCTTTCTTTATTATATTTTTTCTATTTATTTATTAATTAATTTATTTATTTATTTATTTCCATTTAGTGTTGTCTAACAACTCTTGCTGACTTTTTTGTGATGACCTGTACATTTCAGTTGACCTATATTATTTTGCCCTATATATCTTTTTCGCGCCTTTAACATTTCCTGTCTGGGTCATTTTGACTTTTGTTTCCGTTTATTTTATATTTTATATTTAACTTTATAATCATTTTTTCTCTCCTCTTTCTCTTCACTGATCTTTCTTATTTATATTTATGTCTCGGAAGTAGAGTGAAAAGCATATCTTATTTTTCTTTTATTAATATTATTGGAATCTTTTCTTTTTTCCTTGTACACATTTTTGTGAATTATTCCATGGATTTCTGCCGTTTGATTATTATGGACCATCTTCTTCCAATTAGGGGACTTCCCTGGATTTTACTTGTACAAATGGAAATTCTTTTAACTTTCTTGAAGTTTTACATTTGGATTTTACCGTCACTGGATTTTTTATCTTCCACCAGAATATCCATTCATGTGTAATCACCATTTTCTTAACCATATTCCCTCCGCTTCACTTTTTTGTTTCCAAGTAAGATCTTTGACTTGTTGTTTCATCAAATACGTCTGCATGCAAAATCCGATCCCGCATTTTGCTAATTCCTACCCTCTGATGAGAAGGAGAGTATTTCTTCGAAACTCCGCAGATTAAGGACTATTCATTTATCTAGCATTTCCTTTTTAGATTAAATATGTTTTTAACTCATTTCAATGTTTTTTTAACATATTTTATTAACTGTTTGCTCATACATATAAATATATATAAATATATATATATAAATATATATACATATATATAAATATATATATAAATATATATATGTACATATATACATATATATAAATAAATATACAATATATATAAATATATATATAAATATATATGCATATATATACATATATATATAAATATATATACATATGTATATGCATATATATAAATATATATACATATATATTTACATATATAGATACAAATATATATATACATATATATACATATATATATATACAAATATATATGCATATATATACATATATATATACAAATATATATACATATATACACATATATATACAAATATATATACATATATATACAGATATATATATATATGCATATATATACATATATATAAATATATATGCATATATATGCATATATATACATATATACATATACATATATACATATATATACATATATATACATGTATATACATATATATAAATATATATGCAGATATATATAAATATATACATATGTATATATATAAATATATATATAAATATATATATAAATATATACATATGTATGTATATGTGTGTATATATACACACATATACATACATATACATATATATATATACACACATATATATATACATACATACACACTGGTGATATAGACCGCTATATAACGGGAGAATGAAAATAAGTCAAGATCGGCCACGACGCAATTTTAAACGGTATTCGATGAATATTACATACCTTTTTTTCTAACTTCACCCACGCAGGTTTACTATCTTTTGCAAGAAGGTTACTGAAGACGCCGACCACATTCTACAAAGGAAAAGAGTCAGAAATATATTTAATGCATAAAATAATGTAGCCGATTTTTAAATTTTTAAATTTTAGACCAAAATAGTATTTAAGTTGACAAGTTAAAAAGGCGGGGATAGATGAAGTTGTTGTAGCGGGTCGGGAGACTATATGAAAATGCTCTAGTCGACCGTACAACTATAAGGTAGACAGGCAAAAGAGAACGGCAATAGCAAAAGAAGTATGACAAAAGCTGAAGTACGTTTAATAACGGCGGATTGTCTTTTATTTACCAAAAAGAAATAAATGCAAGTGGCAAATTTGAAAGGCCTGGAAATTATGGTCGGTCGAAGTAAATCAAAATCAACCTCTGAAATGGGACAGCTTGGAAGGCTGCAGGAGGTACTCGAGGGTGTGCTGGAAGGCTGCAGAAAGCTGCGGGAGACGCTGAGAGCTGCTGGAAGGCTGAAGTCCGCTGGTTAAGAAGGGTAGTCTCAAAGAGTAGGCTGGCAGTAGTAGTTGCATAGAAGGATATTATGGTTCGCATAAGTAGTGTAGAAAAGGTAGCCCCGAAAAGGACTGTTGAGTCGTCAATTTGACTGGAAGTGTCAAAGCTGCATTCGAGCGTTTATGGTTAGGCAGACGCGTTGTACTTATGAAGGAATATTTTTACAGCAGGCTTCGCTCTCAGTAAACCCTCCCCCAAAAAACAAACAAACAAACAAACAAACAAACAAACAAACAAACAAACAAACAAACGAATGAATAGAATTAATTCATCATTGAATCAATCACAATCAAAAGCGTTTCACATGTAAATTGATTGTGTTCATGTTCGATTCGGTTTGGAATCAAAAGTCTATTGAAATTAATTATTTGAAAAAAATCAAATTTCATTCGTTTTTTCGTTCGCTAAAATGAAACAAAAATCGGCATAACATCCGTCTACGTGCATAGACGCACGTGAGTCGCACGCGAACACCACGCATGTCGCATGTAAACAACAAGTGCTGGTCGTGTGGTTAACATTTTCGGCGCGAAATGCTTCCATTGTGTGTTTTCTCTATTCGAAACTATTTTGAAACACATCGCCACAAAGTAAAGTTGATAACTGCGCGGACTGTCGACTTTCCGACTTTTGTACGAATTGTCTAGGATCTATAACGCCTGTTTCGCTATGGATAATGACAACCTTAATGTGGTTATTCTAGTGAGTATCTCACTCTACAAGGAATCGATGAAACCAATGCTGACAACAGATTCAAGCGGAGAAAAATCAAGGAATCTTGATCGATTCCAATTAATGCATTTTAGCAAGTTGCTATCCAATATTTCGTATTCCTTCAGCCATTTCTTTATATTTCTTCATGCTCCAAACTTGTATAATATATTCAGAGTATGCTTTTGCTTTAAAATAATGTTGATATGACAATACACCGAGATTGAGCGATGTTTAGTCTGGTTAGTCCGAAATTCGTGACCATTTATGGAATATTATGTGCCGCAAAAAAAAAAAAAAAAGAAAAAAAAAATCAAACCGGCCACAAAGTTGTAACAGACTGATTTATATTAGGTTGGTGCAAAAAAATGTCGTATTTTGACATTATTTTTGCACCAACCTAATACAAACTATATTTTTTTGTATTTTTTACTTTAAATATAAAGTTATTTTGTATTATTTTTTCACATTTTTGAATATTTACATGGGAACAACTAATCTCTGGTTGTTGGGTGATGGAATTTTGCTATTATGCGGGTAGCTATAGAGCCACGGTGTCACCAACATGACATAATTTTTTAACTTGAAAAATGATCAATATAAAATTGAATCTTACCTTAATATCTTTAGTGCTGACGTCTTCCGACTTGTCTGTGATTCTGGTAGCAATATCCAAGGCTTTAATGGTTTCGTCAATATCTTCTGCATTCAGAGATTCTTTGGTGCCATTGGCGAGGCTTTCCACGGAAGCTTCGAAATCTCCTCCGATTTCAATTTCAACTTGATGAAGCTTGGAAAGGAGAAAAGAAATAAACCAAATAAATGATTTTTTACATTTACTTTGGACTTTTCTCCTCTAGAGTTTTGATAATTTTATAACTCCTTGGACGTTTCAACCGATATGAAATGCGACCATTTTCATGCATATTTTTTCATTTATGACGAGTGACATTTGCCTCTGAAGATATTCATTCATTGCTGTCCACAAGATATACCTTACAGAGTCTTTGTAAAATTGATGGAATAACGTCAGAATTATATTCTACACTAGCAGCCCAGCCCAGCCCAGTCCAGCTTTGCGCGGGACCTATGTACTGTTCATAACTTTATATATATATATATATATATATATATATATATATATATATATATATATATATATATATATATATAGATATAAAATATATTTTAGTCATCGACATACAGACCTGTTTCGTTGTATCACAACTCATCAGTGCCGCTAGACTAACACCTCTCCCAAGCCGAGGATCGAACCTAGAACCGTCGTGATGACAGTCGGCAGTCCTACCCCCTTGACTACGGAATCGGTGGCCGAAATTAACCTGTCCGAACGATTATTTAAATAAACATTCGTCCGCTATATATATATATATACATACATACATACATACATATATATATATATATATATATATATATATGTATGTATGTATGTATATATATATATATATATATATATATATATATATATATAATAAATACGAAATCACGATGAATTAAAATACCATATTTAAACTTATTTTACGACGAGGCAACGGGGCTGTCTGCTAGTATATATATATATATATATATATATATATATATATATATATATATATATATATATATATATTTAAAAGTTTTACTCATGTTCAGGTAACAGAACATCTAAAATTTCAAGTGTTTGAACCCAAAATTGGCAGAGGATTTTGGAAAAGTTTACAAAGGTTAACTCTTTCAACTTTGACCTCTTGGCAGCCAAATTTTATCACAAAAGCTTATTAAAAAGCTTGCTGCATCTCTGAATACCGTTTATGTAAAATTTCAAATATTTAAATTCAAAATCGGCTGAACAGAGTGCTAGAGACCGCAAAGGTAAAATCTTTTGACCTCTTCGAAGCCAAATTTTCGGCTAAAAACCAATTAAAAAGCTTGCGCTATGTCTGAATACACTCCATGTAAAATTTCAAATGTTTAGCCCTCAACAGACACACACACGCACACATACACAGACAGACAGACAGACAGACAGACAGACAGACAGATATGTTCACGTTTATAGATATACTAGCATGGGTGTCCGGCGTTGCCCGGGTATTTGGAGGTGTATGTTGAGCAAAAAAAAAAAAAAAAGCGGTCAATTTTTTAAAACTTTGACCCCTATTATGACCCCTTAAAATGTATTATTTTGGGCTCAACTCAAGTTATTAAGTTAGATCCATGTCCAACGAACCTATATCTAAAATTTTAAGTGTGTAGACCCAAAATTGTCGGAGGAGTTTGGTAGAGTTCTCAAACGTCAAATCGTTGATCTTTGACCCCTTAATCGCGAAATTTCTGGCCAAAAACCGATCACATCGATTTTCTCAAATCTCAGTGCCCTGTATATCAAATTTCGAGTCTGTAGACTACAAATTGACAAAGGTATTGGGTAGGGAAATGTACACAGACACACACAGACAGACACTTTCACTTTTATAGATATATATATAGATAGAGTAGCATTTTAGCCCGGCGGTGCCCGGGTGTTTGGATGTTTATGTTGAGCAAAAAAAAAAAAAAAAATAAAAAGTGATAGTAGGAAGGCAGGTTCGAACCCGTACCGCGAAGGAGGAAAAGAACGGGGGAAAATACCTGACATTTTTGCGGTTACGACCACCGCCAAACCTGAAGTGACTTATGTTTAAATTAAGACTAGACAATCGAAAGGAGAGGATATCTTTCAAAAATATAGGCGAAAAAAGCGACCCCCCCTGTAGAAAAGTGCCTAGTTGAAGGTGAAGATATTAATGTTTTTAGCCAATTTTTCGATATTTGTCGTATGAAAGGTCGAACTTCAAAACGATTCTGATCTTAGTAAAATCCGTCGCCTCTGTCGAAAGTTTTAGGCAGACATGGAAACATACATACATACATACATACCTTTATATATTGGTAACTAAAATTTTTTGACATAAACTGATGAAAAAGTTTGCCCAATCTCTGAATACCCTTTATGTAAAATTTCAAATATTTAGGCCAGAAATTGTTTGAGTAATTTGGTAGAAACCGCAAAGGTCAATTTTTAAAAAACTTTGACCCCTATTATGCCTCTTTAAAATTTATTGTTTTGGGCTCAAATCGAGTTATTAAGTTAGATCCATGTCCAACGAACCTATATCTAAAATTTCAAGTGTTTAGACTCCAAATTGTCGGAGGAGTTTGGTAGAGTTCTCAAAGGTCAAATCATTGAACTTTGACCCCTTGAAAGCCAAATTTCTGGCCGAAAATGGACCACAAAGATTTTCCCAAATCTCAGTACTTTGTATATCAAATTTCGAGTCTGTAGACTTAAAATTGACAAAGTTATTGCGCAGAGAAATGTACTTACTTACTTAACTTGCTCGACCGTCGAAGTCGACGAATACACAGGCATCAATCAGTTCGGCGTCTGGGGTTGGTGGGTCCTGAGATGGCTGATGAGGCCAATCCGTGCTCGGCAGACTCTTCCACACTCTGGACACGTGAAGGCGGTATCGGCAGGCTGTGAACCGGCAGCCTTCTCCTTCCCCCTCTTGCGCTTCTGCTGGTCGTGGATCATGCGTTGATCCTCTGCCCTGTCGGCTCCCAGTCTGATGGCGCAACGCCAGGCAGAACGTTCCGCAGCACGACTCTTCCAAGACTGGGGGCTGATGTTAAAGTCTTTGAGGGAGGTTCTCAGGCAGTCTTTATATCGTTTCTTTTGACTTCCTGCAGTCCGCTTTCCCTGGCTGAGTTCCCCATAAAAGAGTTGTTTGGGGATTCGGCCGTCAGGCATGCGATAGACATGGCCTGCCCACCGGAGCTGGGTTTTGCGGATTATGGTGGTGATGGTATGGAGCCCCGCGCGCTTCAATACTTCTGTGTCAGGAATTCTGTCTTGCCAGCGGATGTTGAGAAGATTACGGAGGCATCTGAGGTGGAAGCCATTCAGCTGTTTTTCATGTCTTTTATATGGCGTCCAAGTTTCACAGCCGTAGAGTAGGGTTGTCAGGACGACTACTCGGTATACTTTCAGTTTGGTTGCGAGTGTAATGCCTCTCCTCTTCCACACATTGTCTCTAAGCCTTCCAAATGCACTGCTCGCTGTGGAGGTCCTATGGTTAACCTCAATGTCAATGTTGGCGGTGCGGGAGAGGGTGCTGCCAAGGTAGGTGAATTGCTCCACAGCATGAATCTTCAGCCCTTTGACAGTGATGCGGGTTCGTGGTATGCATCTCCTGGGGCGGGTTGGTACATAACTTCTGTCTTCTTTGTACTGATGGTGAGACCAAAGTTGTCACAACTGGTGGAGAATCCGTTCATTTGACGTTGCATCTCTATCTCATTTGAGGCGTTAAGGGCGCAGTCATCGGCAAAGAGAAGGTCTCTGGTGATGGTTTCCCTCACTCTCGTGACTGCCTGCATTCGCCTGATGTTAAACAATTTCCCGTCACATCTGTACTTGATGTCAATGCCAGAGTGACTGTCTTTGAAAGCGTCCTGGAGCATGGCAGAGAAAACCATAATGAAGAGCGTCAGGGCTAAGACACAGCACTGCTTGACTCCGTTGGTCACAGGGCTCTGAGGGGTTGCCGTCATCCAGGACACGGGCGGTCATGCCCTCGTGGAACTGCCTGACAATAGCGATGAACCTGTCTGGACAACCAAATTTTTCCATGATTCGCCAGAGGTCATTTCGGTAGACAGTGTCGAAGGCCTTGGTCAGGTCGACGAATGTGGTGTAGAGGCCCCGGTGCTGCTCGACACACTTCTCCTGCAGTTGGCGTGCAGCAAAGATCATATCAGTCGTCCCGCGGCCCAATCGAAAGCCACACTGGCTCTCGGGAAGACGACCATCTTCAAGGTGTACCAGCAGGCGGTTGAGAAGGCCGCGGGCCAGGATCTTCCCGGCGATGGAGAGAAGGGATATCCCGCGGTGGTTGTCACATGACTGACGATTTCCCTTGCGTTTGTAAATGTGAACAATAGTAGCATCACGAAAATCTTGGGGTAGTTCTTCACTCTCCCACATGGATTGGAAGAGTTCTGTCAGTCTTACAAGCAGTGTAGGTCCACCAGATTTGTATACTTCTGCTGGAATTGAGTCGGGGCCAGGGGCCTTCCGAGAAGAAAGTTGCTTAATGGCTTTGCTTATTTCCTCTAACAAGGGTGGGATGTCGAGCTCCTCGTTGATAGGCTCCTGGCGTAGTCAGTCGATGGCTTCATCGTTGATGGAAGAAGACCGGTTTAGCACGCTGTTAAAGTGCTCTGCCCATCTATCAAGGATCTACTTTTTGTCATTCAAGAGAGTTGTTCAATCGGAGCTAAGCAGAGGGGAGGAGCTAGAAGACTGGGGACCGTAGACATCCCTCAGCGCATCGTAAAACTTCCTCATATCATGGCTATCGGAATGCTCCTGGATCTCATCTGCTTTGGCGCTGAGCCAGGCATCCTGCATGGAGCGGAGTCTGGCCTGCACCTTGCTGCGGATGTTTATGAAGGCAGCTTTCTTTGCGAAGCACTTGGTGTCACTCTGATGTGCACGGAGAAGTTGGCGTTTCTCCTTCAGGAGGGGTTGAATCTCAGAGCCATTTTCATCAAACCAGTCCTGGTACTTCTTTTTCTTGGGTCCAATCATTTCGAGAGCGATGGAGTAGGTGGAGTCTCTGAGGTGTTCCCACTGATCTTCAATAGTGTCCGAGATGGTAAGGGGGGCATATAGCTTTTCGTTGATTGCTTCCTGTAGCTCATGGATGACATCTGGACTTTTCAGTTTCTCCACGTCAAGGCGTTTTGTGACTTTCTGGACCTGAGGCCGCCTCTTGGGTTGGATGTAGAGGCACATTTTGGATATGATCAGGCGGTGGTCTGTCCAACAGTCGGCACCACACACAACCTTGGTCAACCTTACATCTCTCCTGTCCCTTGCCCTGATGATGACGTAATCGATCAAATGCCAGTGCTGGGAGCATCCACGACATCTTGCTACGGGTGGGTAGGCGGAACATGGTGTTGGTGATGGAAAGGTCGTGTGCAGCACAGAGGCTGAGCAGCCGTAGGCCGTTGCTATTACACTTGCCTACTCCATGGTGGCCAAGGACCCATTCCCAAATGGAATGGTCAGTGTCAACACGGGCATTGAAGTCGCCGAGGACGATGAGCTTCTCTCTCTGCGGCGCAGCGGAGATGAGGCTTTCCAGATCTTCATAGAACTGGTCCTTGGTATCTTTGGGGTCAGTCATGGTTGGTGCGTAGGCGCTGATCAGTGTGGCGGTTCTTCCCTTGCTGAGCGGGAGTTGCATCTTCATCAGCCGGTCATTGATGCCGTCCGGGATGCTGACCAGCTTCCTCACGTGCTCAGTCTTGATGGCGAAGCCCACGCCAGCGTCTCTGCGCTCCTCGCTATTTCGTCCACTCCAGAAAAAGGTGTAGCCACCACCTGACTCTGTCAGTTGACCCTTGTCTGAGAGGCGAGTCTCACTGAGGGCTGCGATGTCTACTTTATAGCGGGCAAGCTCCCTTGCCACAAGAGCAGTTCTTCTCTCGGGTCGGTCAGCTCTGGTGTTGTCGAGCAAAGTACTAACATTCCATGATGCTCAGGTAAGCACCAACCCTTTCTTTCTCATGTCTCGACCGCTGTGAGGGAAACCCCGCAATCCGCGGTATGCTGGCCAGGGGTGATGGTGAAGCAGCTATGTTTAGGGCTCCTTTTATCGCCCCGTCCTCATGCTATGGAGGCGAGCAGAGTGATCCTGAAAAGGACTGCTCGGTCGGCCAGCCAGTTGCCTGCACCCCCTCGCTGCTTCGGTCGAGTGGAGTACAACCAGTTTCTGGGCCGCCTGTGTGCAGGTTTGCAACTACAGCTCCCAATGATTTCCACACCTGCTGCTTGGTGTTGATGCAATGTTTGACACCCTGACTTGCGCTGGATTTGGATTATAGTGCGGGGGACTTGTGCTGCATCGGCCTCACTCTCTCGTCCTGGCTCGCCCAATTCCAACGGCAAGACATAGTCGAGACGGCTGGGGACGAACAAAGATGCAGGAGCTTCCGGAGGGAGGCAAGTATGCCGTCCAACCGCCTACGGGGCTCCACTCCGTCGTTTCTGTAGGGGTTGCTTCCCTAGCCTTATCCATTTCCATGGCTCTCACAAGGCAGTGAGACCATTTGACCCATGGCTGGGATAGGGATTGGTAATGTGTCAGGGCATGTCCATACGTCGGTGGGCCGTATCACAGTAGAGAAATATACACAAACACGCACACACACATACACGTTCACTTTTATATATATATAGATTTACAGTGAAACACATGGTCGGCATCCTGCAAATGTTGTTCATCCTATTTTCAAGTATCAAAATGCAGCTGACAAAGCATGTAAATAAATCAGATCAATGTAATAAACCAAAGACCCCAAAAAGGTAGGAAATTATAGCAATAATTAAGTCCTTCCACACAAAGAGGTTATTCCACACGAAAAGAACATCATTACTTAAAACATGTGAAGAATATAATCTAAAGTTATGCTATCGTTTTTTTTACATAAGGCATAATATTTCGTTTCATGTCAGTTTTGCGTTGAATCTGAAAATCATGTTTACGGTTTTTGAAATACAAAATATAACAAAAATTGCTATATTTTCATCTATTTTTTTTCAATCATATCGTTTTATTTTAAATTGGATTGCTTTATTTAAAAAAAAAGCAAAATGTTTGTTCATATTACACTTAAATTTCTGCATGCTTGTACATTCAGCCAAATACAAGTGGTGGTTACGTTATCGAAAGTTTGCACTGCTGTATCTATTAGTTCTAAAGCTGGTAGAACTTTTTCAGAAATATAACGCTTGATTAATTACTAGGTGCAGATTAATTACTAGGTGCAGATTAATTACTAGGTGCAAATTAATTACTAGGTGCAGATTAATTACTAGGTGCAGATTAATTACTAGGTGCAGATTAATTACTAGGTGCAAATTAATTACTAGGTGCAGATTAATTACTAGGTGCAGATTAATTACTAGGTGCAAATTAATTACTAGGTGCAAATTAATTACTAGGTGCAGATTAATTACTAGGTGCAAATTAATTACTAGGTGCAGATTAATTACTAGGTGCAGATTAATTACTAGGTGCAAATTAATTACTAGGTGCAGATTAATTACTAGGTGCAGATTAATTACTAGGTGCAAATTAATTACTAGGTGCAGATTAATTACTAGGTGCAAATTAATTACTAGGTGCAGATTAATTACTAGGTGCCGATTAATTACTAGGTGCAAATTAATTACTAGGTGCAGATTAATTACTAGGTGCGGATTAATTACTAGGTGCAAATTAATTACTAGGTGCAAATTAATTACTAGGTGCAAATTAATTACTAGGTGCAAATTAATTACTAGGTGCCAATTAATTACTAGGTGCAGATTAATTACTAGGTGCAAATTAATTACTAGGTGCAGATTAATTACTAGGTGCCGATTAATTACTAGGTGCCGATTAATTACTAGGTGCAAATTAATTACTAGGTGCAGATTAATTACTAGGTGCGGATTAATTACTAGGTGCAAATTAATTACTAAGTGCAAATTAATTACTAGGTGCAAATTAATTACTAGGTGCCAATTAATTACTAGGTGCAGATTAATTACTAGGTGCAAATTAATTACTAGGTGCAGATTAATTACTAGGGGCAGATTAATTACTAGGTGCAAATTAATTACTAGGTGTAGATTAATTACTAGGTGCAGATTAATTACTAGGTGCAAATTAATTACTAGGTGCAGATTAATTACTAGGTGCAGATTAATTACTAGGTGCAAATTAATTACAAGGTGCAGATTAATTACTAGGTGCAGATTAATTACTAGGTGCAAATTAATTACTAGGTGCAGATTAATTACTAGGTGCAAATTAATTACTAGGTGCAGATTAATTACTAGGTGCAGATTAATTACTAGGTGCAAATTAATTACTAGGTGCAAATTAATTACTAGGTGCAGATTAATTACTAGGTGCAAATTAATTACTAGGTGCAGATTAATTACTAGGTGCAAATTAATTACAAGGTGCAAATTAATTACTAGGTTCAAATTAATTACTAGGTGCAGATTAATTACTAGGTTCAAATTAATTTCTAGGTGCAGATTAATTACTAGGTGCAGATTAATTACTAGGTGCAAATTAATTACTAGGTGCAGATTAATTACTAGGTGCAGATATATTACTAGGTGCAAATTAATTACTAGGTGCAGATTAATTACTAGGTGCAGATTAATTACTAGGTGCAAATTAATTACTAGGTGCAGATTAATTACTAGGTGCAAATTAATTACTAGGTGCAGATTAAGCAAAAATAAAAGTATGAAAACTCGAACGGAGTAAAAATAATAGGAAGCATTAGTTTTGCTCTTACAACAATCAAAATGTGAGAAAAAACATTTTAGCTGTTTTAAAGTTGAAAAGTTCAAGATAATCCATTTTTTTTTGTTTTGTTTTACATAATATTAAATGCCTGGTATTAATTCAGTCATTTAAGCAAGGATTTTAAAATATTTAAATAATTTATTGTTTAGGTATATAGTTTGTAAATTGTCTTTGAACTTAGGTACTACACTTTCGGAATAACGATGCCCAAAGAATATTGATGTTGTACCCAGGACCACAATAAGTATGTCTATTTGGAATTATCCCCTCACCCCACAAGTTTTGAAATTCCATAAAATATTTGACTCACTGATATTCTTGCATCCACAATTGATTTCGTGACACATTCGATATTTGGTAATTCCCAGATTCCGTTTGTTAAGCACAATCTGCTTGCAGTTCCTTTCGGAAAAAAAGAGAAGAATATTTTCTAATGAAGGGGAAAGCGAATATCGACAGTACGTCCGTTCGTTTATAAATGGTAGCAGATAATGTGGACTGGTTATTATTAGTTCCCTAATTTTCTTCTTAGCCCGATCCACTAGAAATGGTGTAGATCATGTTATCTCTCTCTCTCTCGTTCTTTTGCTCCTGTTTGCTTGTATTGGTGGATGGCGTCACACAAACCGTTGTATAAACACGATGACGTTACATAAATATAAATATATAAAGGGTAGAAAAAGTAGTGACAGAACGCGAATGGCGTTATAGGGGAGATAGATAGATAGATAGATAGAGAGAGAGAGAGAGAGAGAGAGAGAGAGAGAGGGGGGAACTCTTTGTGTCAGGGCATTTAGAAGCCTAATGCTTCTCATCAGAAGAGGTAAGAGAGTGTTATGTAAACAAAAGGACACATTAGCCGGGGAGTTATAGGGATAATTGTGGGCTTCTATTTAAACCAGAAAGGTTTCACGTTAAAGATTAGAGATACGGTATAAGATTAGGGAGTTTGTAATGATACGCTATGGGATATGATTAGGGTCCGATGAGGGTGAAATATGATGAAATATACAATAAAATAATTAATAAAAGGATAAGTAGAATGATTAATTAATAAAGATAAGATTAAGGTAGAATAAAGTAAAATAAAAATAAAAACAGAAAATTAAAAATGAGAATAACAGTAAAAATAAATGATAATAATGATAGAAATAACAACAAGAAGAAGACGAACAACAGCAACAACAACAACAACAATCATTATAATAACAACGAAAACAACAAAAACAACAACAATAATAATAGTAATGATGATGATGATGATGATGATGATAATGATGATGATGAAAATCGGTTCTATAAAAAGTAAAAAAAAGAAAAATTCAAAAAAGAAAAAAAATAAATATACAAGAAAGAGGGAGGCAACAGGATATAATGGAAAGATAATGAGTAAACACAGAAAAGAGCTATATAGAAGAAAAAAAAATTCAAAATTTAAGAAAAATGAAGAATAGTTATCCAGGGATTCCAGCATAATAGGGTTGTAAAAAGTTCACATGACTTCAGCGCACATATAAATTCGAACCACCATGTATGTTGAGCTGTTTATTAACCCGATAAGTCTCCTTTTAAAAATTCTTTCAATACCTCTTTGACTCCCCCTTATATATATATATATATATATATATATATATATATATATATATATATATATATATGATTACTTAGTGGACAATTGGTTTCATTCAACTAATACGCTCAGTTCAATTCATGCATATTTTCTACATTCTGCGTAGCATTTAAGGGAAAAGTTCCAGTAAACGTATTATATATATATATATATATATATATATATATATATATATATATATGTGTGTGTGTGTGTGTGTGTGTGTGTGTATGTTATATGTACATATGAAGTCGAGTTTTTTCTCACTCTAACAATGATATTAAAAGCTTACGTTTTCTATTTAATATTTTAAAGAACTTCTTAATATACTCAGTCATGGATATAGTAGTGACTTCAAAAAGATTAACTAATTTGCATATTCCTTTTAAAAACGAACTTACAGTACATAATTATTCATTTTGTATAGTTACTTATTAGATGATAGGTTTTATTTAACTATTACGCTCAATTCTATTTATGCATATTTTCTATGTTACGCATAATTACGTAGCATTTAAGATAAAAATAAGAGGCAACAGGGCTGTCTGTTAGTATATATATATATATATATATATATAATATTTTTATAAAATTAGTACAACAAAATATGAAATGAGAACATCATGTGGTGTATTTCCTTATGTGTTACAATTCATAACTATTTGGAACAATTTAAGTATTATATCATTTAAAAATATTCCAAAAGTAGCTACTCTTCAGACACTAAAATGCATATATGAATATGTTAATAATCCCTATTATAAGGGATCAAGCAGCTGGACTCACATCTTAGTCTCAAATGTTATGTTATTTCTGTTTATTTATTTTTCGATTGCCTTCGAATTGAAAAAAGTGCCCAATTTTCGTATTCTTCTTTTTATGATAACAACAATTCCTATTTTTATTTTTTTTATGATAACAACAATTTCCTATTTTTATATTCATTTAATCTTTTATTGTTTTACCTAATTCTTATAATTATTTTATCAATTTCCGATTTTATTGTTTGTTTTAATCCCCAAATCCTAATTTACATCTTCAACTATTAGTCTATTTATATGTCCAACTATTCTAATCTCAATTAGCCTTAGTTTCGTATAAATTTTTAATTTATATGTTACGATATATTTGTTGATTTTTCATTCCCAGGTTATTTCTTAAGAAAAACTATAATTAAAAGGTTAATACAAATACTATTGAATTTTATCTTCATCCTCCACTGGTTATGTAAATAATTTAAAGGTTAAATCTATCTTTTCAAGTCTGGTCTTAATAAACATTTTATTTTTATCTTCTAAACTGTACTATTCCGTATCATTCAGTATATATTATGGTTAAAGGGACATAAGTTGATTTTGCTCATATTTATCAGTACATAATTTTATCGAAATTCCTATGTATTCTTACTTTAATACTATGAGTTTTGTATTTATTAATCTCCTTTGCTTAATTTTTAATTTGTAGTTCAAATATTATTCTATTTATAGATATAAGACCTTGATCAACGTAAGGGCAACCCTTCATACCAATTGTCACTATCCAGCTCCCTTATTCCCCGGGGAGTTGGTCCCCATTTCCCCTTCACTCCTCACATTTAAAATCGGCCTTGTGCCTAATTTGTTCGATGGGGGAGCAAATAAATACCAACCCCACATATAAGACTTTGGTCAATGTAAGGGCAACCCTTCTTACCAATTGTCACTATCCAGCTCCCCGGGGAGTTTGTCTCCATTTCCCCTTCATTCCTCACTTTTAAAATCAGCCTTGTGCCCAATTTACTCGGTGGGGTATCAAATAAATACCCCTTTCTTGGTCCTTTGGCTAAGATCAAAGTGTAATATCTGTTCTTACTACATATATATATATATATATAAATATATATATATATATATAAACAAAAGAAACAAAAGAAAAAAGACAATATAAAGATACTAATACATATAAATTTGATTGTTCATTCAATCAAGTGATCACATCATTAGGCTTTTTCAATTTTTTATTTTTTATATTTTCTTCATTGTATTCATTATATTTGTTTACTCTTAATACTATTTTATAATTTAATTTATCATTTCAACTATTATTACCACTAGAAATACCACATTTACTTCATCCATTCCGTTATATATTTATACATAGCAGGGCTACTCGGCGTTGCTCGGGACCGTTTAAAACAATGAGAAAAATGAAGTTAATTTAGAACATACCTGTTATACTTAGGATAGAGGAATTTTTGATGTCTGTATTATTGTCTATCTCGAGCAAAAGAATAGTTTACCTTTTACCTATCATGGGACGGGTATTATACAACATATGTATAAAATAATTCTACCTTCCCTTAGACAGGAAATTTACAGAACATATATATATATATATATAAATTTCCTTTCTATAGAACGGATAATGTACAACACATTTAAAATAATTTTACCTACCCTCGGACTGGTAATGTAAATACATATATGAAACAATTTAACGTACTCTCGACAAGTATCGTACAACAGATGAACTAATTTCTCTATCCCTAAACGCCACCATAATTGTAAGAAAAATGAAGTCATATTTAGAAGCTGGATCATTACGATTTCCAAATAATTACATAAATACATTGCCTTGGTTAGTGATTAGGCAACTCGTACTTCATCATAAAATTTGTCATTACTGTATTTATTCTCCCATCACAACCACCACCAAAGTTTAAGTGAAATGATGCTGTTTCTGGAAGATGACTCATCGGGTTTCCAACTTAATATATAAACACATTTACACGGTTAGTAATTAGGCATCTCTTGCTTCACGATATAATTCAACATTACTGTGTTATTTTTCGTCCTCATCTCCAGGCACCATGATTTTTAGAGAAATTAAAGATGATTCAACAGGTTTTTGAAATTAATACATAAACACATTGACATGGTTAGAGATTAGGAAACCCTCACTTCAACATAAATTTCAATAATGTCGTGTTTCTTTCTTCCCTCATTACCAATACCATAATTCACTAAAAAAATAAATAAATAAATAAACATTACTGGGTTTCTTTTTTCCCTACCTATAAAATGATATCAGTTTTGGCAGATGTCTCGACAGGATTTTAAAATTAATACATAAATATATTGACACAGTTAATGATTAGGTACCCTTATTTCAGTATAAAATTCCACATTACTTGTGTTTTATTTTCTTTCCCACTACCGACACTAATTCTTTTTGACAAAAGATGTAATTTTCAGAAAATTACTTAGCTCGTTTTAAAAATAAATACATAAATACATTGAGAAGCTTAGGCAACACTTGCTTCACTATAAAATTCCACATTACTGTGTTTTTTTCCCTCCTAAATTCCAATACTATCAATTTTAGTGAAACTCAGCGGCTTTTCCAAAGAATTACATAAATATATTGGCACGGATACTGATCAGGCATCACTTGGTTCACCATGATTTTCAAAATTACTGTAGTTCTTTCCTCCTCACGAGCGACAACATATTAGCAAGATAAATGATGTCATTTCTGGAATATGATTCCGCATGTATACTATAGTATATACGAAGTAAGGTAATTTTGAGATCGTAAACTGCTTCAGCCATTTCCAGGACGGACTCCATATTCACCCCTCTTAAAAATATACATGAGATAAAGTAATTTTGAGATTGTAAACTGTTTTGGCCATCTCTGGGAATGACTTCGTATTCCCCCTTCTTAAAAATATATATGAAATATAGTAATTAAGAGATCTTAACGGCCTTCAGTCATTTCCGGAACCTACTATACACCCCTCTCCTACTCTTTAAAATATATATGAAATAAAATAATTTTGAGATTTTAAACTGCTTCCGCCATTTCTGCAACTAACTCATCATACCCTTCTCCCCGTCTCTCTTAAAAAATTATATAAAATAAAGTATTCTTTCCTCCCACACTCTTAAAAATATGTATGAAATAAAGTAGTTTTCAGATCGTAAGCTGCTTTAGTCACTTCTGGGACTAACTCTATATCCCCCTCCCACTCTTAAAAATATATATGAAACAAAGTAATTTTCAGATCGTAAGCTGCTTCAGCCATTTCCGGGACTGACTCCTATATCTTAACTTTTAAAAATATTATTCAATAAAATGTAATTTTTAGATCATAAACTGCTTCAACCATTTCCGCGACCGACTCCATGCACCCCTGTCATCTTAAAAATATATAAAATAAAAAAATTCTGAGATTGCAAACTGCTTCAGCCATTTCCAGGACTGATTCCATATACCACCCTCTTAAAAATATATATGAAAATAGTAAATTTGAGACTGTGAACTGCTTCAGCCATTTCCGGTACTGGCTTCATATTACATTGCTCTTTAAACTTTATATGAAATAAAGTAATTAATAATGCTTGGTAGTGATTTGTGCACCCCCCCTAAAAAAACAGACACTGCTTCCCCCACCATCGCATAAATACAGAAGGTTTGATCAATTTACGTGATTTTTCGAATATAACAAGTATCAAAAACTATTTGATACTTGAACGGGAGTTTTAGAATATGAAAAATAAGGGCAATAACGTTACACGTAAAATTATTATTTTTTGCATACAGGTATTATACTGTACATGTACTTAATTTCTTGTGTAAAATACTGTGCAAGTACCATATTTTGAATTTAAAAATGAAACTACTCGATTATTTTACATAATTTTCTTTCATACTAATTTTTCCGTGCATAAAATATAAGAGTTTTTTTTTCCATCTGGGTGCTATAGTAAAGAAGCACCTTATTTCTTATATAAATGTAATACTACTCAGTTATATTACGTGATTGCTTCTATGTACGTCAAAGGTAGGGTTTTCTTTGTTTTTTCATATAATACTATATTGCACAAGTAGCTTATTTCTTGTACAAGTAGTTTATTTCTTGCACAAGTAGCTTATTTCTTGTACAAGTAGTTTATTTCTAATTAAAAATTAAACTACTCGATGATTTTACATAATTTTCTGTTGTGCTAACTTTTTCGTATGTCACAGGTAAGAGTGTGTTTGTTTTTACATCAAAGTGCTATAGTGAAGAAGCACCTTATTTCTTACATAAATGTCATACTACTCCATCATATTAAATAATTTTCAGTTTTGATTACTTTTATGCATGTCACAGGTAAGATTTTCTTTGTTTTTCATATGGTTACTATACTGTACAAGTAGTTTATTTCATGGGAAGGATACTGTACAAATGCCTAATTTCTCATTTAAAAATGAAAGAAGTCGATACTTTTTATGTAATTGTCTGTACGTCAGGGATAAGAATTTGTTTTTCATTTAAAAGTCATACTGTTCGAATATATAACGTTTTTTCGCTTTAATGACTTTATGTACGTCACAGGTAGGATATTCTTCCTTTTCTCATATGAGTACTTCTTCGGTAGGATACTGTATAAGTACCTTATTTCTAATATAAAGATGAAACTACTTGATGATTTCACATAATTTTCTGTTGTACTAACTTTTTCATATGTACCAGGTTAAAGTTTGTTTTTACATCAGAGTACTATAATGTAAGAAGCACCTTATTTCTTATATAAATGTCATACAACTCGAAATTATTACATGATTTACGGTTTTGATTACTTTTATGTATGTCACACGTAAGGTTTTCTTTTTTTTCATATGGGTACTATACTGTACAGGTACCTTATTTCTAATTTAATAAAATAAGTCGATACTTTTATGTAATTTTCTAATTAAAAAAAAAAGTCGATATTTTTATGAAATTTTATGTTGTACTAAATTTTCTGTACGCCAGGGTAAAAAATTGTTTGTTTTTTTAATCTGGGCGCTGTAGTGAAGAAGCACCTATTTGCTCATTTAAAAGTCATACTATTTGAATATATAACGTTGGTTTCACTTTTATGTACGTCACAAGTAAGATTTTCTGTGTTTTGATGTGAGTACTATACTGAACAAGTACCTTATTTTTGGGTAGAATTTTTGGAATATGACATGTGTCAGTGTCGTACATTATAAAGATTTTTCATGCATTTTTTTGATAGGAGAAGATAATGTTTGGAAGGAAAGTACACTATAAATTATGATTACTTAGTCTTTTGGCTAAGATCAAAGTGATCTATTCTTCAGCATTCAAGCGATCTCATATTTGTCATAAGCAGAGTACGAATATCATATTTGTACTAATATGGCAAGTCAAAGTGTAGTAGCATTCAAGCGATCTTATTCCCCCCCCCCATGAACAGAGTTAGAATATCATATTTGAACAAATACTAAACAAAATGGCCAGTCAAGTTTTAGAGAAATGACGCCATATTATTAAAATATTAAAATCCATTGTTCGCTTTTTAAAACATAGCAACTGTATTTTGTTCTTCTTATCGGTACATATTTACATTTGTAATCTTTTTACTACCTTACTGCTTGTCTTAATTCTTGGATATTTCACTAGTTGAGACGGGGCAATCACGTAGGTATCATTTTTAACATATAAATGAGTATTTTACGGTATTATAGTGAATAAAAACGTCGAACTATATCTGCGAGAAGTAAAAATTAACACGCCATTATAGAGAACTGACGTCATTTCCGGTGACATTAGTCAGCGTTTTTTCAAATGTAAATAGATGTCTGTTTTACAGGGAGTACACCCGTGTAGAACGGCGTCACTGCGCTACGTTTGCCAAGTTGTGATTTCTTTGAATTTAAAACCTCTTTTTTTTTATTTTAACCGAGTAAATACCTCTAATAAAATTCTTCACCCAAAATGAAATCTTTCGAGCTACTACACGTCTTCCAGCGACTTTCCGTCCGGAGGAGATACAATTTGAAAACCGGAGATAGACATAGACAGACAGACAGACAGTGAGATTTATATATTAGATTATCATTATAATTATTAGCATCACTATCTTTATTTTGTTATTATACATTTATTTCATTTTTTATAATCTTTTAATTTATATTTTGTTTGATATACTTCTATGTCCTTTCTGACATGTCCTGACTTAACTTCCGTTCTCTATTAAAAAAAAAACCTTTATTAACATACTCCCCAGCCCTTTATGTTTATAAAAACCTCTATTATGACTCCCTATCGTTTTTCTCCTCTATTTTCTCTCGGTTTTAAATGTACATTTCCACATATGACACGCCTACTGAACTCATACCCCCTAATGTATCATGGCAACCCCCTAACCATACCACTTATACCCATCATGTGATAATCACAATTTTGTCTTACACCACCTTAGTCACTTTAGTAGTCCAGCTTTCCTGTTTATTTTATACTGTATACCCTCTACCTGATATACGCCATTATTTTGTTCCTAATGTATTTATCGCTAAACGTCACATTTCTAATCTGTTACCCACCACGACCTCCCCTCTTCTGATGACAAGCGTTAGGCTTCGAAATACCTAGGTATGAAGAGCATATATATATCCCGTACTCCTAATTATATAACCCCCTTATTGATTGAATGATTAAATTTTTGTGTACGAGTTAGTATATATTTTTACATTGTCGTTTTTTTCTTTTACTTCTGTATATAAGCTCCACCTCAAAGGTTGAGCTTTGTATTATCCCGATGAGCCATTTTTAAAATGAATTTCTCTGACAAAACAGTTTGGCACATATTTTATGATTTTCTTTTTTTGTTGAGTGTGAGAGAGAGAGAGAGAGAAAGAGAGAGAGAGAGAGAGAGAGAGAGAGAGAGAGAGAGAGATCACTGTTGTGTAAATAACGGATACATAGCCCAGAAAATTTTGTTTGACTATGAGAAATATTTACCAGAAAATTCTCCAATACATGTTACGTTTGCTCTGGATCCTTCGACAGTCTCTGGCCATTCTAGGTTATAGGATGTTTCTTTTGGACAGAATTTTTTACCTGAAAAAAATTGAAAGTTTATGACAAATTTATAGATACGCAAACGAAATATAACAAAGTCATGAAGAACTCTAATAAGTTTGAAATTGGGCGAGAAACTTTGGATCAATCTCTTAGAATTCCATTCAATATTTAAAATGTTTTGGCATTGAAAGTACCTTTCCTTTCGCTCCTTTTTTCCTATGCCCGTTGTCGTAGAAACTGATGTA
The DNA here is from genome assembly GCF_053919585.1 of Euprymna scolopes. Lineage (NCBI taxonomy): Eukaryota > Metazoa > Mollusca > Cephalopoda > Sepiida > Sepiolidae > Euprymna > Euprymna scolopes. The sequence continues at coordinate 85,335,018 of NC_136508.1, read as the reverse complement.
CACGGAGAGAAAACATATCTTACCGGAAGGTGTTGTACTATTTCAATAATTTTCTTTCAAAACGGTTTAAGTAAAACTGCAATTGTAATACGTTAGCATCATTTCAAGTTATTTATCAGATTGTTCAGAAAATAATGACTGATTTTATGCATAAAATTGAATATTTGAGATTCCACCTAACTATATGCAAGAAAAGAATATTATTTATTTATGCATTCTGAAAGCAATTATCAGAACCATATCTTCTTGTTATTCTTCTTTTATGGAAACTTTACGATGAAAATGTGTTACCAAAACCTGTTGTGAGTGATATTGAAACAAAACAACTATTATTTCTTGATTATGTATTTTGTAGATTTTTAGTTTTACTCGGACACACACGCATCTGTTATTAGAAATAATAGACGCATAACACAGATAATTTAAAGTTAGAATCAGTTAAATTTATTTATCAGGTTATCCGGAAAATAATGACTGATTTTAGTAATGAACGTTTTATCATTGAGATTTGCTTCTGATATATCGGACACGGCTACAATACTAACATTGCATATATAAATATATTTTCTTTAGCCTAATCAAGGGAAAACATATATATATATATATATATATATATATATATATATATATATATATATATATATATATATATACAACATTTGTGAGATATTTGCGGCATATACGACTGCTCTTCTGTATCAGTCGATAAAGACATTTGAAACAATTTATGAAAATCTACGGTTAAAGTGCCGCAGGAAAACCAACTTATTCAAAATTAGAACGGCATGCCAACCTCTTTTCCCTGTTCTGGGGTTAAAGCTACTCAGTCAAAATAGTTCTGGTGAAAATTCATGAGTCGGCATCAGGACATGTGCAGATGCATCTGGTCGCCTCTGCATCTGCACATGTCAAGCAAACACATATTAGAAACGAAACCGCAGATCAATGGAATGAAAGTAGCAACGTTGCTTCTAAACAATTATTTTGTGTGTTCTGAGCCAAACCTACCTCATGACCAACAAAGAGGACTTCATGCAGACCAGGCGATCTTGAGGTATGATCCTCGTGAGCTCTATGCAGAATTCTGACTCTCCTAATAAAAAAAACAAGTAACAAAGTAGCAGCAACAGTGAATGTTGTATTACGCATCGACCATCGACTAAACACCCTTCAAATTAGCTATTTCTTAAACCAATCAAAACGAAAGAGATATATTCACTTCCATACATCGCACGTAGTATAAATACATAAACACAAAGTTTTTCCTCCTTTTTTATTCCACTAAAAACACATACATCTAACGTTAATGCATAAAAGTTTATAGAGACTCAGTCACTAACAAATCAGCCACACGCATATTTTCATGCCTATTTCGATTACTTACATATAAACCCTCGTAACTCAAGCCTAAATGAACACTTGTACGAAATCTCTATTTACAGATCAAACACTTTTTTTTCCACAAAAAACGTCTTATGACACTTTGAATTCTCACTTATAAATTTTTACCTTCTATTGTTTTAGTATAGTTATCAATAAAAATGAATTATTTTGTATAGAAAGACGTTTTCATCCTAATATCTGACAATGTCCTATCATCCACGAACTCTCCATAAACATTCATACGCAGTTTCAGCTCAGTAAATGTAAGTCGCTGTAGAAGATCTTAAAATTGGGGCGATGGTCTTTAAAAGAGAAATATTGACGTAAAACAAAAATCTCAATTCAATAACTTATTGCAAAGATGTTTGACGTTCCAAAACGTCTGCATTGTGGACATGAAATAAACATTACTGCCAAGTGCGAATAGATTTGTATTATTTCAATCTTCAATAATTTAAAAGAACTTTCAACTTGTTACAACCGAAAAACAAACGGTATTTTATTACAAGGTGGAACGATAAAACTGTCGCCATAGAAAAGACGACGCAATTTCATTTCCGTTTGATGAAAACCAGTTTTCTTTATTTGTTCCAGACCATCTACTAGTTGGCCAGTTGTGTACAAATCCGAAGAGCGATATGAGCCTCCTATCACGTCTTAAAGTGAAACAATGTTCAATGAGTAAGATCGGAGATGCTCCGCTGTACAACCCATGAGCTTTACCGATCCAAGTGATTACAACAGAACCATTGCCAGCACCCTCAAAATGTATCGCTGGATTTCTACGAATAACAGGGTCGTTCCCAGGGCAAGGAAAACAAAGTTTCCGACCACGGTATGGTCTTTGGGTGGTTTCAAGTGAGGGACATATCATGCCAACTTACATCTTTGAGATCGGCTTGAAAGTCAACATCAAAGGGTATCTGAATGTACTGAAGAGTATGGTCAACCCTGGTACAATCAAGTGGCCGCTGGAAGACCTTGGGTGTGACAACAGAACTCGGTGCCGGCCCACAAGTCGAAAGAGACCTAGGGTTGACTTCAGAAGCTACGACTTTATACCCTTCTCTCACTGGCTTCCCTCCTTTCCCGCCCTGAACCTGCTCGACTACTTCATTTAGTCATCCGTCGAGAACATCACAAACATGGCCTCCCACAACACATAAGCCAACCTAGTTGCCGCCATTCGCCCAATATTTGCCGAACTCCGGTCGGCGCTTGTGGAAAAGGCATGCTTCCAGTTCCTGAGGGGTATCGAGGCGGTGATTAAGGCTGAAGGCGGCTACATTTAATAGATGTCAGCTCCACTACATAATCCAGTTACCTGAATTGATTTTCTCAATAAAAGTTTAAAAATAAAGTTGTATTGTTGTTTTCTTTAAGGCAACAACTTTATCGTTTCGCCCTGTAGTTTATTGACAGAATTAGGAGACAGAAGTAGAGAACAGAGAAAATATAATTAACTTACCGATCGCCATCGATAGATTTAACGTTTTAATTTCCCCTCGATAAAAATCGTATGTTGCATGACAGGAAATATTCGCTTTTTTTGTGATTGAAACTAAAACAAAAATCGACACACATGAAAATTACCGATAAATAATACAAATGTAGGAAATGTATCAAAAATTAATTTTAAGAAAAGAAAAATTCTTTAGCAAATTTCTCTCTATATATTATTCATTTTTCTTCAATTAATTTTCAAAACTCCATTTTATTTTTCCTAATTTTAATCATTTGATGACTCAATAAATAATGTAAATTTTATTCGTTATTATTTAATTTTCATCGTTTAAACCCCTTTCTCTCTTTCTTTTATATATATATATATATATATATATATATATATATATATATATATATATATATATATATATATATATATATATATAAATTTTTCCACAGTCAAACAATATCGCAGCTAACTAACAAAAGCCATGACAGCCAACAAACCGGAAGTTCAAGACTCGAGTTTCACCGTGACCATCGTCATAGATGGCCTGTCAGCTGAAAAATGACGTCATCGCCATAGGTCTTAGCAAGCAAGATAAATGGAACACAGACTGTCGATAATGAGCAGACATTTTTTACAGAAAGCGTTAGAAACTTCAAAATTGGATTAAAAAAGATAAACATAATACTTTGTACTGGAACTCATCCAATATCAATAATAAAAATATTAATAATAAAAAACGAATTGAAAGGGGGAACACTTCTTAAAAAGTTTAAAAAGAAAACAAATACGATTTGATTTATATGTAACTGAAGTTTATTCAATAGAAATAAATAAAAATGAACAATAAATATTTAAAAAAAACAAACAATATTTTAAAAATCAAAACTGAAAAACAAACGGTAAATTAGTTTAACTGAAATACAAACAATAAATTAGTTGAACTGAAATACGAACAATAAATTAGTTTAACTGAAAAACGAACAATAAATTGGTTTATCTGAAAACCGAACAATAAATTAGTTTAACTGAATAACGAACAATAAATTAGTTTAACTGAATAACGAACAATTAGTTTAGCTGAATAACAAACAATAAGTTAAAAATTAAATTCAAACAAATGTTAGTATAAACAAAGTTACTAAGGCAGAAATATTTTAAACATTGAATATTAAAACTTTTCAAAAATCTGTTGTAGAAGTTAATTAAAAGTTTGAACTTTTCTTTTCCTGATATATTTTTTACTAATATTGTCATTCTCTTTGCGACGAAAACTGTTTATAAGGGAATTCGATGAACTCCATATCAGCATTTTTTCAATTTGCTGAATAGTGTGACCCTCATCACAAGAGTCAACATGAAATAATCGATTTTGATCAGCCAAAATATTTAAAGTTATGTACATGGCTAATTTTCTCTGATGAATCGAATGTAAAAAAGAATCGCATTTTGTAAGTTTGTTTATAACTATATAATTATATAAGACAAAATTATTAGTTATATCATTTGGGTATAGCAGAGAACCTCTGTTAATACCCTGAAAGTAGCTGTTTAATTCAGCTATTTCTTCAACAGCCTCTCTCCCGGATATTTAAATTTTGCAGCTATTGCATTTCAGTTTTTTGAAAACTGCATGACAGTAATAACCTGCTAAGTATAATATAACAGGAAGTACTTTCTTGCATTGATTAACATCATCTTCTGTTACATTTATGTTAAATTTATAAACATGTAACTCTTGCTACCCTGTCATTTAATCCAAGTTAGTTTCTTTTCAATTTTTCAATTCAATAGTTAGATTATTAATTGGTAAGCTCAATTTTAAAACTGATAACATTCTGAGTTTTTTTTCACATTCACACACCTGACGTATCGATATATTATACTGATCTCTACTAAGTACTGGCCAAACCTTGCCTCAAGGTTATCTGTCTGAAACTTTCCTGGTAATATATACACCATGTTCAGTACATTTATACAATATTTAGTCAATTCTAAAATTGCGTAGGTAGTATGGTGCAAAGCAGTATATGTTTCCTTTGTTAACTTACCAGTTCTTCCAGGAATGCTATTTCAAGTTTCTAACCAGTCACAGAACACATTTAGGACACTATAATTATCACTATTTAATGTAAATGGATTAGCATATTTATTACGAAGTCGACAACCTTTATATGGTGTTTTCACATTCAGTATTTCCACCAAATATAAAATATTTGAATGTATTCTGCGATTTCTGCATAATTTGGCAAGCATTCCTGTTTTCCTAAGGTTAGCAAACCTTGAATAGTATATTCGTTGAAAATTTGGAAAACCAAATTAACATTTTGCCTTTCAAAAGTAGTCGGAAAAAGAGCGTTTGAAGTCAACTTATAGCAATATTTCACAAGTGATTGAGATTCTAGGACATAAAGTTTATGTAAACTAGAAAATGGAGCACTTTGGATGTTATCTAATTCATGATTTCCATTATAACAAAACTTTGGGAACATCATGCATTTACGTTTATCTTTTTGTCCAAGCCAATTGTTTCTAATGCATTTTAATATATGCACTGAGTCGAATAAGAAGAAAAGAGGGCTAGACGTTCTAACTGGATGAGGATATACAATTGAAAGCTTTGATGGGCTACAAAAGAAAGACATAGCTTTTTCATTTTTAGCATTATTATCTGTTATAACAGAAATTACCTTAAACCCTACATCTTCTAAACCAACTATTACACGTTTAATTATGTCAAATAAGTTCTCAGCTAGAAGACATTTAGTTGGCATAACATGCACAACATCCTTATATTGTGAGAATACACTGCTAAGCATAAAAGCAAATGCACTTGTGGCAGGTTCATTGCTGCTGTTAGCTAAGCCAACAATATTACCACCTTTATAATCAAGATAAGGTTTGAGATGTATTTCATCAACAAGTAAAGATACTGTGATGTCATTCTGCATTAGTAACTTGAATTTACTTTTAATATACACGAGAAAATTGTTATCGTGTTGTTCAATGACAGAATTCATAGAAGTTGATAAGGTTAATCTCCGAATGTTTGAATAGCATGGTAAAATTACATTTTTAGTGTCTCTTAACAGTCTGTACCCTCTAGGGGAGCAGTTATATAATAAGGAAGAAAATACCATCATTTCATTCGAATAATTAGCCTTATTCATTGTCATTATGTTAATTTGTTTATATATGAACTTAATGGCATTAAAATATTTAAATGATTCATCTTGCACTAATAGCAAAAATGATAAGATTAATTTTAATAAAGAACTTATATTAGAAGTTTTCATTTCCTGTTCTTCGATGTCCATTTTTTTCATGTTTTCCATCAAAATCTACAGAGTATTTTCCTCTGTTACATGTTTAGGAATTCTATACTCCCCTATAGCACTCATTTCCACATCACTACAGAATATTCTAACGGCCAAGTCCGGTTCAATCACCATAGACATTTTTAGTTTTGGGCATGGGCATCTCTTTATATGGCATATAATGATGGTATTGTCTTGCCTAATAGAAATCCAATGATTTTTATCTATAAACGTTAATTTTTTTTTTCTAAATCATCAACATTATGGAAAGTTTTACGTTTCCGTAACTCTAACTCGTCAGCAACACTTTCATAGAGCAGAATTTTCTAAACGCATTTTCTTTGCGTTAGAAGACTCTCTAAAAGTGGTTGATGACGATAAATATGAGGGACAGTTTGGTAATATTCGAGGAATAGCACCATCCTTAAGATAGGGATTTTTAATTTAACACTAATTGTCTTTCCAGTCCTTTCATCAAATGCTGATGCCTCTCGTTGTATTTCTTCAGTTCAAAAATGAAGTTCACATACCTAAAGAAATAATTTAAAAGAAAATCGTATCATGTTTGACTTAATACAAAAAAAAGAAAGAAAATTACATGACAACAAACGATAAAATAAAAAAAAAATAAAGTAAATGTGCAGAATTAGTCCACCCTCGAAAAATCCTTTCGGGGGTGCTGAAAACGAAAATAACGTTTAAAATTACAGCAAACTAGTAGTTTCCAAGATATAAAGAGATGTTAGGAAAAAAGGGCGGGGGGAATAATTTAACCTAAAACGACCACCCACTTTATGGCCAATTTTTCTTTTACATGGGCAACGAGCAATTTTAAAAAAATTACATTTTTGCCTCAAACAAGGCGAAGTGCCTCTTTGATGTAGGAATGAACACAACTAAACGTAAAATGAGCACCTACAGTTGAGCCCCTCTCCCCGACAAAAATTCTGTTTACACTTTTTGAAAGGGAGGTGCTCATTTTACATTAAACTGTGTTCATTGTACGTTGACTCCCAACCCCCAACCCCCAACAAAAAGGTGGCCATACTCATTTTTCTTCGCTTTTATTTGTTAAAAAAAAGCGCCCTAAAAAACAATGGCCATAAAGTGGGTGCTCATTTAATGTTAAATTTTTATATAAAAGTGATCCCCCATTTTTTTAAAACTAGCATTTCTTTATATCTTGGAAACTACTCGTTTGCCGTAATTTTAAACGTTATTTTCGTTTACAGCGCCACTAGCAGTATCAGAATTTTGGGGGAATTTTTGACAAACCTAACACAAAACTGCGAATAACATATACAAAACTCGTAATTTCTCCGTTTAAAGTGGGTTGTTTATTTTCTTTATGAAATATACTTCCAAAATAAACTATTAAAATTGTTTAAAAAATAATAGAAATATTATTTTTTTAATTGCCGGCATTTTGTAAACACATTTTTTAAAATAAAAAATAATATTTCTATTATTTTTTTTTTAAACAATTTTAATAATTTATTTTGGAAGCACATTCTCCAAAATTCTGACACCTACAGGGCCACGACATTTACCATAAATAATTATTAATAAGCTTTTGGGATAACAAAAACGGTCATAAACTTAAAAAAGAAGTTTAATCTATTTCACGTTGATATAAATATTGCACAGTAAAATAGTTGAACTAAAAAGATCAATGGTTTTTCTTATTTAGAATTATTTAAACAAGGAATTCCGTTTTTACGATATCGCTCTTATTAAATTGTTAGGTGAAAGTACATAATATTTTCACCATACTCCCCATTTTAAATAAGTTTCTAAATAATAATTTATTATTTCAGCACATAACTTAAATTACATGTAAAATTCATCTTTTATATACATACTTTCATTTTTATTTTAAAATACGCTCTAAAAAATAAATAAATAAATAAAAATAAAAAAGGCGCGTTTTTTTTTGTAAATATCTCAAACATTTTAACACTTACTCTGCTATATTTAGATGGAGTAAAATCCTTTCTTTTTATTGCATTAATCCACTGGTAAATTATTTCCTTTTTTTTGGGAAAAGAAAACACGGTAACTTTCGGTCCATTTTCGTAGTTACCTCGGCATTTTGGAACTATACATCTCGACGGCATGTTTAAATTTATTTAACCCTGTAAAACTTTAAACCAACTTCCGGTTTAGTCATGAGACACGTGACCAAATTTCAACAGACCGATGTTCATGACGTCACCAGACTAAATTATAGTCATCGCTAGACCATCATATTACGGTAGCCACGGTTTCACCCTCATTTTAGCTCATCAGTTAGACATATCCGAAATCAGGATTTGAAACCCCAGTTCGGATATGTCTAACAGATGAACTCAAATGAGGGCACAACCCGAGTCTTGTGTTGTCATGGCTCTTGTGAGCTGCGACGTTGTTTGACTGTTGAAAAAAAAATATAGATTGATATATATATATATATATATATATATATATATATATATATATATATATATATATATATATATATATATAGAGAGAGAGAGAGAGAGAGAGAGATTCTATACGTAGTAATTATCGTTTCCACTGATGAGAACGTAAGTTCGAAACACCTCTTTCTGTCGATTAAAAAATAATGATTTATGTTTACTTTTTTTTTTACATGGAGGTCACCACGTATCAAGGCCCAGAAGTCACTCGGGGATAAGGGTTATTGTGTGTTCAGTAATCAATGGGATAGTATCGTAGTAATAGTTAGCATTGGAGATTTGATAAAGTGTCATTACTTAAGGGGGCGGTTTATCAGGAATTTGTTTATGTTGGACTTGAAGACATCCAAGTTGAAGTCGGGAGGGAAACAGGCAAACGACAGAGAATTCCACAGGCGTGTAGTTCTAAGAAAGAAGCTTTGTTCATAGAATCTACGTTTTGATTTAGGCATGGATAAAGACTGGGGAAAATTATTAACAGTGGTTTCAGCTAGTCAGGTGTTTTTCGTGAAAGATTGGCGAGGGGGCGGGGGACAGAGAATGGAACTCAGACGAACACTTGCCATGGACATAACGATAAAACAAAGACAAGCTCGCAAAGTCTCTTCTGTGGGAGAGAGGTTGCAGGGAAGAGAAAAGGGCATCCCCCACTAAGCCACAAAGTCTATTTTGTACTCTGTCAAGACAGGATAGGCTGTTTTTAGCAGCTCCTGCCCAGATGTGGCAGCAGTACTCCATCCTTGGACGTACTTGGCTTTTATATAGATAGAGAATTGCATCATTAGTGAGATATCTTCTGGAGCGGTAGTAGGATCCCACCATCTTTCCCAGCGACCTTGGCCACAGACTTGATGTATATGTTCCATTTCAGATCAGGAGTAATGGTCAAACCCAGAAGCTTATCAAAACATGGGGCCTTCCCTAGACGTGAGCCATTCATTTCAGTCGATGCCAAATGGGGATCAGAGCGTTTTTGATGTAATAATAGGAGTTTGGTCTTAGATACATTAAAGGTAACCAGCCACCTCTTCCCCCACTGTACCACGCGCTCAAGATCTGGGGAGAGAGAATCAGAGAGAACATTGTCATTTACGGCCTTTGATGTGTTGCCATAGATAGCCGTGTCATCAGCATAGATGTCAACGAATGATTTTAGAATGTGTTTTGGGAGATCATTGATGCAGATCAAGAAGAGAGTTGGGCCCAGGATGGACCCCTGAGGGACTCCAGCATTAATACTGTGGGCCTCTGATTTCTGCCCATCAACCACTACTCTTATGAGCCTATCAGAGAGAAATGTTTAATGATTGAGAAAACATTTCCAGTTATACCGTAGCTGGAAATCTTGTGAAGTAGGCCTTTATGCCATACCTTATCGAAGACCTTTGATATGTCAAGAGCAATTGCCCTAGAAATGAAGCCTTTGTCGAGAGATTCGCTAATTCTCTGAGATATAACCATTAGCACGTCTGCTGTAGATCTAGCAGAACGGAAACCATATTGTGTGTCACTAAGAAGGTTATTTCTGCTGAGATGGTTGACTACTTCTCTATTTAATATGGATTCCAACAACTTACTCATGACACACAGGAAACCTATTGGTCTGTATTGAGAGGGAGATGACTTATCACCTGAATTCTTACTGATGAGGTTTTCCAGGGTGTTGGAAAGCACTTCTCCTTAAGGCAACGCTTAAACAGTTTGGTAAGTATGGGGGCAAGTTCTAGTCGAAGCTTTTTCAACACTATAATTGGAATGCCGTCAGGGCCAGTTGCTTTACTGGAATCAAGGTTGTTGATTAGCTTGGCGACCTCACGCACAGATATTTGTATGTTACCTAGCGTATTGTGTGTTATAGGAGGAAATACGGGGAGTTTGTGGCCTTCGTCACATAGGGTAGAATTTTCTGCAAAGTTCTTGGCAAATAGTTTGTTGGATGCTGACGAAATGACTACTGGTCCATTGATAATGGTTGGGATAGAACGCACGCTTCTATCCTCTTTGCTATTTGCCAGAAATGGTGGGAACCAATCCGCTGCTACTTTGGATTTAACGGATTGAGCATATAGCTCTTTTCACCTTTAAGGAAAGTTAAGCCCTCATTAGGGAATTAAGAATAAGCGATCAACCTTAGCGAAACGTAATAGTTCGTCGAATACTATCTGGCGGTTTACTGTTTATATCTTTCTGATTGGTATTAAAAAAACTAAATTTTCTTACTTTTTTTTGCAAATACTGATGACCTGCATGTTGAATACCAGTATATTGAGTGCAGGATAACTTTGTTGTAGGTTTCGAATCCCCCGATTCGAAGTAAGTATAATTTATTTCACTGATGAGAATGTAAGTTCGGAACATATGTTTGTAGGTTTTAAAATATTTATCAATATTATATATATATATATATATATATGCACTTTTATATGCATTTTTTCTAAGCAAATAAGATTCGGTATTGAGATAATAATAACATATTTTTGCTGCACGTTTTTTCTGCGAGAAAGGATCAGTTGAAAAGACAAAGGATTATCTCAACTAGATTCTGTTCTACGTAAAAACAGGAAAGAGTGTCATCTTAGGACGTATTTGACTCTTATAAAGGTAAGAAGTTTAGTCAGAGATTAGGTATTTCATGGAGAGACAGGAAGATCCAAATATTTTTTAGGCAACCTTAGCAAAATACTTGATGCAAATCTTCCATTTAAGTTAGGGAGTTCAAATCAGTCCTCGGTTCTTAACATGCTGGATCTAGAGGAATAAATTTTGACCTTAATTGCTGCTTTTGTATACGGCATAGTCGTTCTAGTTGCACTCATCAATAAACTGATAATCTAGTTCTAAGAATAACATAGATTCACAGACGATTATATACATTTGACAGTAGCATAATTACAAAATTTAGTGCATTATCATGAATTACATGCAAGTCTGAAGTGCCGAATATATAATATCAATTGGTCAAATGATTTACCATCGATTGATAAGATAACAGCAACAGCAACAACAACAACAACAACAACAACAACAACAACAACAACAACAATAATAATAATAATAGTAATAATAATAATAATAATAATAATTGTTTATTTAAAAACAAAACACTCTGACAAAAAACAAATAATTTATTGAATGAAAAGATGAAGTGCCATACATTTTTGAAAACATGCTTAAGATAAAAAAAATCAATCTTTCGTGTGGTGGAAATATTACAATCGTTTTCGAATAGCCAAATCGAGCTACTTTGCTTTGAAAGGAAAATAGTGGAAAGAAATATAAGAGGAAAGAAAAAAAAACTAAAGGATAAAAAAGGAAAAAAAAAATAAAACAGGAAAAGAAAATCGATGAAAATATAAAAAGGTTCTTACTTGTGTTGGTTTTGACAAATTTGCCATTTACTTTAAAAACTCGATATGTGATGTTTTCATGTGGCGGTTGTACATAGCAAGAAACGTTGACTGGATTCTGATCTTTGATTGTTTCAGATGTTGTGTTCAATTGAACTTTAGGGAAAAAATTCATGTTTATTTCCTTTGTTTCAGTGTATGAAAGGGCAAGTCTGTGTTGAATATGGCAAGTCACATTTCCTGAATAAAACGAATATTTAAAATCATAAATATAAACCACACACATACAAAACATATATTGAGAACCAATAGATGTTCCACACTTCCAATAGTTTTATCGTCACCTAAATAGATGAAATCGCTCAGTTTTCAATCAAATCGATTGATTGCTTTGTTCAGGAAGCAAGTTTCACATGCCTGTTTGTAGTGTCTTAGTCCACAATACACTGTAATGTACATTGCACTGTAGATAACTTACTGTTGATTTTAAAAAAATTATTTACTGGTTTGAATTCAATTTTAATATGCAAAAGTATCATAGTTCAAATGCACTTATGATGTTAGGCTGTATAAGGGTATTAACTTTGGTAAAAATAAGAGTATTCCCCAATTGAGGGGATTTTTTTATTATCGCTTTTCGATACTTATTCCGATGCAAAATGACCTAAGAACACCCCCAGACACATAAAGTACATTTGTGTGAATAATAAATAACCCAGTAGTTTCAGAGTTTATAGGGAACGAACTCACACATACACACACACAAACTCACATAGACCCAAATACAGACAAAGCGCCTTTTATATACAAGGGGAGATAATGATTTGTGACATGCACAGATCCATTGGTAAACGCCCATTTTGGAATTTCGCCTTCGCTCTCAATGTATCCATGCCTACAGTACGTTTATTTATGAAGAAGTGTTTCTGTCTACAGCTTACTTCTTTTTGGATAGCATTACTTGTGTAGGTGATTTGAATAAACTAACAATTATTTTATATGAAAAAAACAACAGTTTTGTTTCTTCCGGTCATTAACAGTGTTTTATTTATCCAGACTAGGGTCTGCCTGTGTTAAGTATATTTAATTCCTCTCGGAATACATTTTCGATACAACCAGTCCGAATATATAATTTAATGTTCACAGACTATCTTCTTCTTTGACGATTCGCTACTCTCTATTAATCTTGGTGTTAGGGTTAAAATGAAACCAATCAGGGCATGAACTATTTCAAATACGGATGAGATTGGCATCGCCATGTTCGACGCTGCATTTAGATTAGAGTCACTCAACAAATTAGAGTCACTCAACAGAACCAGCAGCAGCAATGAAAACTGTTTAAAAGTACCGACACCCATTTATACAAAATTTCAACCAGCAGTTCTTTCAGTCAACCACAGACGAAGAAATATTAACCTCCGAGTTACACGAACGCTTTCTTTCCAGTTTTTTCATAATCAAAGCATCTGAGAACGATTTTAAAAATACAGCTTAGGCCTCAACATTGACACACGACAAAACATTCACAAACTTTTTACTCTCTCTCTCTCTCTCTCACACACACACACACACACACACAAAGTTCACACATATACACTCTCATACGGACTAAATAACTGCAACCGTTCATACAAATAACGGATGTTAGTCTATCGAACTAACACATTGTCTCACATTAACTCATACCGCAACATCCTGAAATAAATATTCAACTTCCAAAGAATTTCTTCTTCACGTAAAACGTTCTATGATAATTGGAACCTTTATTTATTATCGATTTTTGTTGGAACATGCTAAAATATTTGATTTTTGTTGGAAAATGCTAAATCTTCGTCAATTACAAATCCAATGTACTGAAAACATAATTTTAGACGATAATATACATAACCAAAAGAAAATAAAAAAGCCACATCTTTAAAAAAATCTTCAGCCTCTATAGATAACTAAGTAGTTGCATTCGTTATTCCCTGAGCTTTTTACCGATATATATATATAAAAGTAGCCAGGTGGAACAGCCAAGAAAACAAACTCGCGTTTGTTAGAAAAATATAAAATTATTATTTCATTTCTTGCCTCATATGCGCGTTACATGATTTAGACGAAGGGGTTAGGAAGTAGCGGATTTAGCGGCGATTTACTCTTCTTCGCCTGCTTATATATTGATCTGTTCTCTAACAGGTGTTTAAACACCGAATTGATGGGGGTCAATTACTTGACCTGTTCACCTCTGGCGAAGTCAGTTGCAGTAGTTTCACCTTATCACTCAGAGGTTTTAGCTTCAGATCGTTCTGTGTGTATATGCATAGTCTCAAAACGCGATATATATATATATATATATATATATATATATATATATATATATATATATATATATATATATATATATCATTTCAGGAAGTTTCGTTTTGGGTTGAATGATAGGATAGAACAACAAAAAAAGTGTAGTCCTAAAGAAAATAACACTTCAGCTTTATTTTAAAAATTTATCGAAAAAATAAATTCAGGTAATTTGATTATGAAGTAGAGCTGACATCGATTCAATGTAGCCGCCTTCAGCCACAATCACCGCCTCGATACGGGTATTGAACTGGGAGTATAACTTTTCTACAAGCGCCGGCAGGAGCTCGGCGGATAATAGCAATCAAACTGGCTTTGGTATTGTGGGAGATCAAGTCGAATATGAAGATGTGAGTTAGCATGATGTGGCCCTCACTTGAAACCACAGCAAAGACCATAACCGTGGCTGGAAACTTTGTTTTCATCACCCTGTGCAGGTTCCTGTTATTCGTGACAATCCAGCGATGCATTTTGAGAGTGCTGACAATGGCACTGTTGTCATAGCTTGAATCGGTAGAGAGCATGAGTTGTACAGCGGCACATCTCCGATCTCGCTCGTTAAATATGGTGCCACTTTCAGACATGATAGAAACGAGAATCGCTTTTGGGATTTGTACACAACTGGCTAACTGGTAGATGGTTTCCAACAAAAAAAGAAAACCTCTTTTCATCAAACAGAAATGGAATTATGTCGTCTTTTTTATGGCGACAATTTTTAACGTTTCACCTTGTAAAAATAAAATAAGTATTCCTTAATTCTAGAAGGATTTCTTCTAACACTCATCAGGCTTATTCTGTATTGTATACCTATTTTTCTTTTATTTTGTCCGAGTGAGAGTATCATATGCCTGTGATTAGTTACGCCCACTTACACATCCAGACAAAATTACTATTATGTACATATAATTCGTTTTTATAACAATTTTTAGCATCTTTAGAATAAATAAAGACGAAATATGTGTTCATTTAACTTTATTATCTGTGTATATCGTCATTTTTTCTTTTTATGTACGAAATATAGCTTTTTATTTATTGGTGGGGGGATTTGGCTGACGATAAAGCAAAAATAACTTATATTTACCTAGTGTTCTTTTACGAGAGAGAGAGAGAGAGAGAGAGAGAGAGAGAGAGAGAGAGAGAGAGAGAGAGAGAGAGAGAGATGAAGGAAGAAGCAAATGGAGAGGGAAAGAGAAAGACACTGAGAATTAAGCGCGCGAGTAAGGGAAAATAGAAAAATGAGAGAAAAAGAAGGAAAGGGTTAGAAAACTTAAAATGGAGAGATGAAGAAAAAAGAGGAGGGGAGAGGAGACGAGAAAGAAACAGGAAAAAAGAAAATGGGATAGAAAATATGGAGAAAGAGAGAGTAAGAATAGAAGTGGTTGAAGACGTGTTATACATTTTTAGAATAAGCTATCCTTTCCTTAACTCACTGAGATCAAATTTTTACTTACCGAAAAACAAGAGCTTTTCGAATGAGTTCAGTAAGATACAAAGCAGTTAGATATTAAACACTGGTAACAAAAAGTTAGTATTTTTCTCTCAGTATTATTTGTAAACTATTGCTGTTAAGTTCAAGTTCATTTATGACCCCAGTGTTGAGGCTGTTATCTCATAATCGAGTTGTCATAATGAGTTAACATATAATATTATGATCAATAACATAGATCCTCTCCGTGGATTGTCCAGAAATGAGTGTTGATAGTTAAGTTAGATTATATTTCAAGTAAAATTGTTAATCGTAATTTACGTTGCTGTTGGTGTGCCAAGAGCCAGCATAGAAAAAATATACTGACAACAGTTTCGTTCATGGTCTATAAGAAAATGAAATGAGTAATACTGTCGCACTCCCTGATGCTAGTCTACCGAAATAACACATAGCAAATCACACACCAAACCACACGCCAAAGCACATAGCAATCTCCGAAATAAACATGACTATTCAACTACTTACGGACTAAATTTCTTCTTCGCTCGGAACGTTTTAAGATAAATTGGAATTTTTACTCACTTGATTTTTGCTTATCCATACTCAATCAATATATTTTCGTCCATTATAAATTAAATGTACTGCATACTGATTACATAATTTAAAACGTTAATATACATAACCAACAGAATTTTTTAAAATTTAGCTGCTACGGTAATCTAAGTAGTCGTATTCCTAATTTCTTAAGTAGTTTTACAGATATATTTTACCGAAATACGTGTTCGCTAGTAAAAAAAAAAAAAAATTAAACAAAAATTTGTACATTAAATTATTCGTTCAAGGGTTAGATACAATTTTTACATGGATGATTTTCTTTTGTTTGACTTGTGTGAGTTATTCTGAAGATATGGAGAAAGAGAGAAAGAAAAAGATAAAGGGAAAGAACAGGATTTTTATCTCAATAATATTTGCAAACTATTACTGCCTTTAGACCTAGTGACAAAGTTTAAGGTCGAGTTCACCTCTGGTCCTGGAGTCAAAACTATGATATCATAAGCGAATCAACATAATGAATTAATATGTAATATTATTTTCCTATAAGATAAATCCTCTCTGTGTTCGCAAATCTTCAATAGAAATGGGTGTCGATAGTTACGTTAAGATAAATTATATTTAAAGTAAAAATGATAATCGTAATTTGTGTTTCTGTTGGTGTGTTAATAGCCAACTCAGAGAAAAATATACTGACAAGAAAATGAAATGAGCAATACTGTCGCACTTCTTCCATTGTTAGGTAGTGTTCAATATAATAAACTGACTTATTTTCATGTAACATATCAAACACAATGCTTCCTTGGGATTTTCTACCTACCATCGAGGAAGAAAGTCCCTTTGAGATCCGAACACCGTTCCAGTACCATTCGTAGGTTATATCCTGGAGACTGCTGTTCGTATAATACGTAAAGACATAGCGGTTTCGACTATCTTTAGACGCCTTAAGATTTGGTACCATAGGTCCCCACTCTGAAAATAGAAATCCATCAGCAATGCATTAAACAATACATGATACAACAATATTAATGAGTACATTATTCTAAATTACTTCGCAAAGGAAATATTTTCGTAGAAACAATTTTTTAAATAATTATTGCGTTTACGCAGTACTTATCGTTTTTTGTTAACTAAATTATCTTATCAGGTTGAATTGGTAAAATCTCTTGAATTTATTCGGCCTGTATTTATGTATTTTATCCTATATAGACCATTCGAATGAGAATTGTGCGTTATTGCCACGTACGTTTTTGAAACACTTCGCTGCAGTTGTTGGGGTGTCTTTAGGATCACAGTTAGGTCTAACCTTCAAAGAATTTCCATTTAGGTAAGATTATGCTTATATATTTCATGGCTTTGTTTTGTACAGAAATACAACTGTTACAATATGTATTATAATCGAAGGAACATTTCTTCAAATTAACTTGCTTGTTGTTTGTGGCTTTAATTTGCTACCTTGATATTTTTATGAAAGCGAGCAAGTAAACAATGCTCTTTTTAGACCCAATAACCAAGTTAATTTTTTATTGCCGAATTTCAAAATAATTGACAATTGTTTCGTAATGAAAACGAACAATCAGAAATACAACATGATTGTTCGTTTTCTACTTGAAACAATTTTCAAGAGTTTGCATTGAATTATTCTAAAATTAAAAAAAAATTAATAAAGACTTGGTTATTAGAATTCAAAACACAATAGTTTACTTATTTATGTTCTTTTATTGAACAACTAGCAGGACCCGTTAACCGGCATTGCCTGATAGAAGCATGCCCTCCCTTGTAAAACGATTAAGTACAGATGAATTTCGGAATGGACACCTCCAACCTCCCAATATTCAGAACGGCTTTCGGAATAGACACCCCGTTTTGTGTGTATGTGTGGGGGGATTGTTAAATATCTGCTTCAAACTTAACCTTGATAATTACTGTCATGATCCCCACGCTAAACCAACCCGAAAATGGGGGTGGCAGTGTTGGTTGGATAGAATTAGATTTGTTCTTTGCCCGTGCGTACAAAAGATTAAATGTTTTCTATGTTATAATATAAAAAAATTCAAAACAGTGAACAATATAAATAAAAATTTGGGTACTTATGTATTTTTGGTACCGTGCTGAAATAATAATATCATTTTGAAAGCCATTCTTAACATGCACTGGAAGGGTGCTATGTAATTTGGTAGAGATCGCAGAGGTCAAAATTTTTTAAACTTTGACCCCTATTATGACCCCTTAACATTTATTGTTTTGGGCCTAAATCAAGTTATCCATGTCAAAGAACATATATCTAAAATTTCAATTGTTTATACCCAAAAATGTCGGAGGAGTTTGACAGAGTTCTCAAAGATCAAATCGTTGAACTTTCACCCTTAACAGCCGAATTTCTGGCCGAAAACGAATTACAAAGAATTTCCCAAATCTCAGTACCCTGTATATCAATCAAATTTCGAGTCTGTAGACTTAAAATTGACAGTTATTGTGTAGGGAAATGTACACACACAGGCTCACTGACAGACACGTTCACTTATATATATATATATATATATATGTATATATATATATATATATATATATATATACTACCAAAAGTACCTGTCGTTAACTGGGTTCAAAAACAGCCTACAGAAAATAGACTCTGATTTATGAAAGTATGATAGGTTATGAAAAGGAAGGGTTGTAAAAAGATAGCTTCGAATTTGGGGGTATCAAAACCAAAGCAAAATATGATGAAAGTAAAAATAAAATAGATAAACCCTATAATTTATTATACCATGTTTGTTCACACTGAAACACTTATCACAATATTCTGTAGATCTATGTTAAAAAACCTTGTTAAACTTTGTCACATATTTCCATTCTATGGAGGTCAGGCGCGAACGAACACCCCATAATTTTATTATACCGTGTTTCTTCAAACTGAAACATCATTATTAAAGTATACTAACGCAGATAGATATGAAAAGTCTTTATTAAAGTTTGTACCTATTTCAATTCTATGGAGGCCAGGCGCGAACGACGACCCCACAATTTTATTATACCATCCCTATTTAAGTTAAAACATACTTATCAAAGTATTATTATGTAAATCTATATCAAAAACGTTTTTTTTTTTTAAATTTTTAAATTTTTTATTTCCATACTTTCTGAACCAGGCATAATCTACATGGGTCGTCCAGGTCCCTACACGTGGTAGCTTGTTTTATTATTTTCCATTCGACTACCGCTGCTTTCCTCGAGTTCCCAGTATTTATTCGCTAGTGTTGTTTTCATACGGTGTTTTTTTTATTGTTGAATGTACTTTTGTGGTCATAACATCTAGCTTTTAAATCTAAGGAACAACAACAATAACAAGAAATATTACGTAGTCTTTATTAAAGTTTATTCCGATTTCCATTCTATGGAGGCCAGGCGTAAACACAGACCCCGCAATTCATTATGCCATCCCTATTTAAGTTAATACATATTTATCAAAGTATTATTATGTACATCTATATCAAAAACACTTGTAAACGGATTTTTTTAATTTTTAATTTTTTTATTTCCATACTTGTGGATCAGGCGCATACGCAGACCGCACACATTTAATGAATCATGATTATGCCAGATCAAACATACCCATTCCTGTGTCTCGATACATCTTCTATCATTATATGTGATCAGTTTTCTATAATAGTCAACCATATAGAAGCCTATTCATAACCAGACACACACAGAGGTTCAATTTTATATTATACTAGCAAAGATACCCGTGCTTCGCACGGAGCTTTGTTGCGCACTCGGGTACCAAAATCTGTGGGCACCTTTCCAGTAAGTTGATGTTGTAAGAGCAACGATTGCATAAGGTGATTAACATTTTAACTACCTCTTGTAGTGACTGAAATTCAATCAGGAACTTCACAAAACATTTTCATCAAAAAGGAAGGTTACTTGATGTTACATAGTAAATTTTTCATTGAAGTCATTTTCAACTCTTGCTTAAATTTTTATCTTGCACATTCAATACTAAAAACTTACCACAATCAGATCATGTCAGTTTTTCCTCATATCCATTTCTCGAACTTTTCACTAAAGAGCCTCAGGGTAAACTACATTTCTGCTGCTTTGATTTGGAGCCAGAATGTAGAGTTTTTCTGAACTTCCTGTCCGACTGATGGAGACGTAGAACATACCGTGACTGAAGCAGTCTGATGTCAAGTCTACGCCAATGGTGTTAAATGTCTGACCTTGACTTTTGTTTATGCTCATTGCAAAACACACCTTCACAGGAAATTGGAGTCTCCGGAATTTAAATGGAAGTACTGAGTCCGATGGAACTAAGGGGATCCTTGGCAGTAGAACGGTTTCGCCTTTGTAGGGACCACAGGAAATGGTGGCCTCAAGTACATTGGTATGCAATCTGGTGATAACACATCTGGTTCCGTTTGTTATTTTTGGCGGTTCCAAGGATCGAAGAATCATGATTGGCGATCCAATTTTGAGATTTAAAATGTGTGGAGGCATTCCAGATATCTCCAAAGAGTTTAAAAACTCCACAGGGTAGTTAACAGCTTCATATTCATTAGTAGCTGAATCAACTGACTTGTATTGCTTTGTGTCTCCTGGAAATTCATCCATTATTGAATTGCTCAAATGATTCACATTGCTGTTTAATGGCGAAATAATAGCCCTCTCAGCAAGCCAATCCGGTGATTTTCCATTGTTTTGCAGGTCTGGGTACACTGTCTTTCAGTTGCTTCTGATTACCGACACATTTACCAAGCGCAGTTGGAATCTTAATTGTGTCAGGTGAAGAAGTGATAGGAAACTGACCATTACCGATTTGGAGAAGCAATTTTGAGAAGTCTGCTGCAGCTGTGTTATCAGAGATATAGGCTCTCATATTAGTAGTCAGTCTCTTCACTATAACGTGCCTCCAGAGATAGGATTGTTTCAAACTTGCATTGACAATGTTAGCCCTTGTGCCATTTTTAACCACTGGGAGGATTTGACGGAAATCACCGCAAAATAAGGTTGGAATGCCACCCATGGGATTCTTGTTTCCTGTGATGTCTTGCAGTGTTCGGTCAATTGCTTCATAAGCACTCTTGTGCGTCATTGGGGCTTCGTCTACAATGATTGCAGAGGTGTCTCTAATTACATTTGCCAAGGCTGAGTTACCAGTAATTTTGCAAACTGGCTGATCCATTCGATGAGTATCCAAGGGTACTTTAAAAGTGATGTGAAGAGTGCGGCCACCTTGTAGTAGAGTAGCAGCAATGCCACTGAATGCTGTTGCAAGCACAATCTTTCTCATGGATCTAATCTTTGCAAGGATCAAATTGATTACAAAAGTCTTGCCCGTACCACCTGGAGCATCAAGAAACATCATGTTTTTGTTCATTTCACCTTGTGCTTCCAACATTGCCATGAATGAATTGTAAACTTCTCTTTGAGAATCGGTCAGTTTTTCTTGCATATTTTCTGCTTGTAGGGAAGTTCTTCAAGATTATAAGTAACTTCACGTTGATACTCTCTCGCGAGTCTTTCATCTCTCCCTTGCATTGGTGCAGGTAATCCATAGCTTGCCAATGGTTGACCGCACATAAGGAGAACTTTTTCTTCAATTAGACAAAGAGTTTTATTGTAGATGTCCTCATTAAAATCTGCTTCTGGATTGTTAACTTCTTGCCTGTATCTGTGAAGAATGTCTTCAGATATTACATCACGAAAAGCCATCCAGATCTCAAGAGGATTTCTTGGCTCACAGGCTGTTAAAATTATCACAAATAGGCTTCGCAAATTTGAAGGTGATTGAGTGGCACTTGCCTCTCCTACTGCTTGATGCAAGTGATGGTCATTTTCTAGAAGGCCTCGAGCAAGGCACGCTGCTCTGTATGTTTCAAACACCTGACCATTGTATGCTCGCAAATTTTGAAATGAAGTTGGACCAGCAACCTCATTGAGCAACAGGCGTAAGAAATAACACTCCCCTGCTTTTGGACTAATCGTGTAGATTCTCCCAATGCATGGTACCTTCCATACATCATCATTTTCAGTACCTTCAACTTGTACCCCACGCATTCTTCTCATCCATTTCTTTGTCGATTTGTTCCAAGTGTAAAACTCAGGGACTTCTACGTATTTGAGACCCCTTGCAAAGACATCTTCATGGCAGAGTTGAAAAAATGCTGTCAAAGTTGTGGCAGGCGGTGGACCTTGGGCTCGTTCCAGAGCAGTATCAGCTGAGAACATGACACGCTGCCCATTTTCAAGATGAACAGAAAGTTGTACAATTGGGGGGAAATGTTCATGGATGGGATGTTCCAATATCCTCCAGGCTGCCTCTGAACTGCCGACATACCTTGCATTCTGGAACTGCTGGATCTCATCCACAATGTGACTTTGTACTTGGCCTTGTTGGTTAGCTGCTCCATCAGTTCTTTGTAGTTCAAACACTGCTTGATCACATCCTTTATTCACGTATTTGAGGACATATTTGATGCTTTGGATCGAGCTGCAAATTTCTACGTTAATGTGAGCGTTGAACTGCTGAAGGAGGACCTTGTTGTACGGAACAATCCACTGGTTTGTTATTTCTTGATTAACATACCGACCATTTCTCTTCATCCTTATTGTACCAGTCTGGCCTCCATCTTCTGGTTTTCTTCGCCTGTACTTGGGGTAAGAGTCTTGGCCTTGCTTGGTACACTGAAGAAATTCTTTTGGGTATTTTTTGGAACATTTGTTGTCAATCATACATGGACAATTTGGATTAAATGGTCCACAAGGTCCATGCACCATATGTGCCATCACTTTAGCATGAAGATCAGGAACTTCCTCTTTGTCAGGGATCTCTGCAGATATGCAGAGATCCATTTTTTCTGGTAGAAGTTTGTCCTCTGGGGCCTGCCAGGTGAGGATGTGTGCATGCAGCAGTCCTCTTTTTTTATATTCAATACTGTACAGGAAAGCCCTCAACCTGCCAAATCCTCCCTTTTTAATAAATTCAAGTAACTTTTTTAGCTTCTGCCTGAAAACCCTGGCAACAATATCTGGACGATCCTGAGGGTCTTGCCCTTGAAGACAATTTTCTGTAATTTCTGTCCACTTTGGATTTGTTGTGAACATGATGAAGAGGTCGGCTCGGCCCATTCGCCGAACATATGCCATGGCATCACTTTGACGCTCAAACATGTATCGAGGGCCTCCTGTATAAGTTGCCGGAAGTACAACTCGTTGACCAAACTGTTCTGGATTCCCATCCTCCCTAAGAATTGAATCTCTCAAGTTGCTATAATTGTCAGCTCTCAGGGTCTGTTGCTCACGCCTCAGGAACTGTAAACGTTCTGTTTCAATCTTGCAGTACACATCCACCAGCCATTGTTGAAATAGCCTTCGGTACCAGAGAAAATAGTTTCCAGGCCGAGTCATTAAATGGTACGAATAAAATTGCTGTTGGGTAACTTTTCGCCCATTGGATTCCTTCATGTAGATGTTGTAAGATGGAGAACCATAGGGGTACATTAACGGGTACATTAAAGTATCGTAGAGGGGATGTAGTTCGGAGATCCATTTTAATGTATCATTTCTAAAACGCAAGACAATATCCCGGTTAGCTGTTGGTTCATTCTCCATTAATATTCCAATCTCATACGTTGTTGTTGGAGCATTGAATCGCCGTGGATGCTCTTCTTGCGGGCTTCGGTCTTCCCTTATGACAACTTTATGTTCTACCAAGTGTTCTTCTTCAATCCTCTCCTTTGTTGTTTTCAGCTGACAAATAAAGCTGTTGTTCTCATGTAAAAATTCAGTCAGACTTTGGAGAATGTCTCTATTGAGTCTACTGTCACGTCCCCGATTATGTAGTTCCTCTTCCAGACTATCCAAGAAGTAGACTTGAATAAACTTTGCTGTTTCATCTTCAGGTGGTAAAAGACTCCCAATCTGGTGGCAAACCTGGCCTCGAATTCTAAAAGAAGGATTCCACCCATGTACTGCCGCAATTTTGTGACCAAATGATGTCATTGCAAAACAATTGTTATAACTGCGTAGATTTTGCAGAAAATCTTTAGAGATGGGACCATTGCCGGAGAGCAAATCTTGAAGCAACTGAGGCAGTGGTGGAAAGCTATCAAGCACAACTTTGCCAGAAGAACAACAACAACCAGGGGTTTCTCCTTTAAATTTTACAGCTGAGCAATGTTGACATACTTTGTCCATTTTTCTTATATCAGCTGTAGTGAGAGAGTCATTTTTGTTGTAGAGCAATCCTTTTCTATTGCAGTGTTCTATTTCATGGTGTCTCAAAGCAGTCATTCGTTGTCTAGCTGCCTCGTTTTCTGTCAATTGCTGGGGCAAAGTCATACTCTCTCTCCATGCAGCCTCTCGTTGTTGCCCTTGGTATAGGCGAAAGCTTCGTTGGGTTTCCGATTCATTCTGATGTCGTTGAGCCACTCTCAACTCACCTTGTGTACGTCTACTTACCTCATATAATTCATTCGATCGTAATATTGCTTCTCTTTCCAGTGCATATCTTTGCCTTTCTTGAATTTCACCTTGTGATGAATTTAACCGCCTTACAGCATGTCTAGTTCTGTCAGCTTCACGTTGGGTTTCTCTTTCCAAATCTGACAGTCTTGCTCTCCTTTCTCTTTGACGTATCCTGTTAAGTTCTAGACGTCTTTCTCTATCTGAATTGTTTTCATTGGAGCGAATTGCAGCAACTCTTAGTCTATTAGCTTCCAATCTTTCCATTCTTTCTTCCTCACTTTCGTTTCTACTTCGTTTGGGTGGCATAATTTCGGTTTTAAACGGAATTGTTTAACGATATTAATGATTGTAAATTAATTAAGCGTAAAGGAAATGTATACTAACTGAAATGGACGAACTATAAATAATATTTCTGAATAGTACAATTATAAACAATTATATTGTACCTATTTACTATGCCTCCCCACGGGACAGAGTTAGACACCAGGGTCGTTTTTTAACGTGGAGAAAAGGTACAAAAATAAAAATTGTCTCAGTCGTGAAGGATTTCTCCTCCACCGAAAGAGAACAAGAAAATGAAGTGCAGCATCTGAAGAACAGATAATACACTTTGATCTTGACCAAAAGGAATGAATAAAAGCGACCTACGTGTGACTCATTACTTCCGGGTGTAAACGTCACAGTCTAAAAGTAATAATTAAAAAAAAAAAGTAAATGTAAAATAAATGTAATACCAACTTAGGTTAACTAAGTAAACAGTACAATTAAAACAGTTCTATTAAAACAAATAATTACTAAGATCTAGGTAATTGTTAGTCTCATTGTTATGGTTTTAAAGAAAAAAATGTGTAAAAAAAGTTTTGCTTTTGTGAGTACGTGTATTTCTTTTAAATTACATAACCTTTTTATTTTATTATTTATATCTCTTTTAAATTTATATATTTTGTTAGTAAACTGGAAGAAATTCAGTTGAATAAAACCTTGTTCGTGTTCTTTACGTTAAACTCATATTTTTATAAAAGGTTCATCCGGTTTAAAGAAAGCACTAAGTTTAAATAAGACTGGAAATAACTAATTCAATATATAAATAGAAAAATGAAATAAGTATAAGCTTCAAGTCTTAAGATAGTAATAATCAAAATGTAATAAATTATTTGTAGTTCAAATCTATGATAAGACAGGCTTTCGAAATAGGCTCGACCAGAAAGATTAAATTGGAACGAAATTATAATCTCCGTGCCATTTTCAAAAGAACCCAACAAAAGTAACGATATCCTGCAGTTGGTTAAATGACAATGGTTGTAAGAAAAATGTAAAAGAAAATGCGCTTATCTGTTTATTTTGACCTGTTTTATTTAATTAAAAAAAAATTGGCTATAACTGGAAGAGAGCGTTATGTTTTGGGGGTTGTTTAAAAAATAGAATGGAAATAAAGTTAGTTCCGTTTTAATTGTGTTTAATTGCGGCAAGCGCTAACAAAATCGAAAAATCACTGTTTACATTCGAAATGTTAACTTTTATAGGTTTACAGGTTTGCTGACAAGGCTGGGGGTGTTTAATACAATTATTTTACTAACTTGATTTTTTTCATTTAAAAATAAAATTATTTATTTTTTAATAAAGTTTTATTTTAAAATATTTGTTTTTGTTTATTTATATAAAATTACGATAGTTGAATTGTATTCTTTCAATTATATTGGCAAGTAAAATATAAAAGATTAAAACGGAACGAAATTGAAATTTCCATTACATTTTCAATACAATCCCAAAACATAAAGCTTTGCTCGCCAATGAATTGTTTTGATAATATACGTAAAGTGAAATAAATCGAATATAAAATTAAATGAAAATATATTAAATAATTAAATGTTAAATAGATTTTGTAAATAGTACAGTTGAAATGATTAGAATATTTCCAATATGTAATAAGGTCGAGGTAATTAGTTAAAGAGATTTAATATAATGTGATATGCAAATGAGCATAAGTCATTCGATATGGGGGTGGTTTGTAGACTAGTATATAAAGAAATTAGGCCTAGATTCTTATGTCTCCTATAACAGAAACATCCTAAAATGGGTTCTAATGTTTCTCTACCAGGAGAGATCTACCCTCTTACCTCCTTTATATTTCGTTGATGATGGAGAGCTGTACACACAGACAGAAACACACGAACCCTATTACTTTATAAAAATATAGATTATATTATATTATATATATATATATATACTAGCATTTCAGCCCGGCGTTGCCCGGGTGTTTGGATGTGTATGTTGAGCCAAAAAAAATGTGGTAGTAAGAAGGCAGGCTCGAATCCGTAGCGCAAAGGAGGAAAAGAACGGGGGAAACGACCTAACGTCTTTGCGGTTACGACCACCGGCAAACCTGGAATGATTTTTGTTTACATTAAGGCTAGACAGAGAGAAGATATCTTTAAAAAATATCGGCGAAAAAAGCGATCCCACCTCTGTAGAAAAGTGCCTAGTTGAAGGTGAAGATATTAATGTTTTTAGCCAATTTTTCGATATTTGTTGTATGAAAGGTCAAACGTCAAAACGATACTGTCGAAAGTTTTAGATAGATATGCAAACATACATACATACATACATACATACATACATACATACATCGCTAAATTTCTGGCCGAAAACCGATCACATAGATTTTCCCAAATCTCAGTACCCTGTATATCAAATTTCGAGTCTGTAGACTAAAAATTGACAGAGTTATTGCGTAGTGAAATATATACACACACACACACACAGACAGACACACAGACAGACACGTTCACTTTTATAGATATGTAGCCATAGATAAATATATATGGAGACAATTTTGTGTTTACTGTAAACTTTTTACGCAAATATTATGCAAGTATAAATCATGTAGAATACCGCCATGAATATAATTACACGTAATAGTTAACTAAATATGATCATCCCATAAGAAAAGCGAAAAAACTAATAGGGAATTAATTAAAATGAATGTTTAAAAGAATATGCAAATTAGCTAAATCTTTTGCTAGTGAATGCAATTCCACAACCCATATATAATGAAATTGTATTTTCTTTTTAAATAAATAGAAAATATTGTTTTTAATATGAATATCAATACACACAAAAGAAAACCGAATTTATAGGAGTATAGATTATCAAAAAATGATAAAAGTCTCAAAAACTTAAAATTGTTGCTGGCTACACTTTAAAAAAAAATACATTTTTCTCTCGTTAGAACCACACCACCATTACTTATATATTATTTACTTTAGCACGGCTTTGATAATGACAATACTCCTTTCTCTTTCACTCTCTCTCCCTCCGTCTATCTCTATCTAAAACAAAAAATATAAAAAGTAATTGTATTTACTTAAGCGCGGCTATGGTGATAACTTTAGCACGACTACGATTATCTCTCTATCTCTCGAATTCTCTCTATATCTCTCTGTTTCTATCTTTTTAAACAAAAATATAAAAAGCAATTGTTTATTTTTTTGTTGCTATTTACGGCTACGATAACGAATTTAGCATAGCTACGATTGTTAGGAAATGGATCGAGAAATAGAAGGAGGTGTTTAAATTATATTGTAGACACGTTTACCGGAAGTGAGGGTGAGCTGATCGAATTTGTGTGTGAGTCACGTGATCAGGTTAGCTGGAATCAGAGAGTTTGTATTTGGACGTAGACAAAAGCAGACGGCTTAGCGGGGCGTCCCTTCCCATTCACCGGGGGAGGGGCGAGCTGATGTGTGTGAAAATAAGACCTTAACCACGCAGGAAAAGATTCACTTTCCATTCTTCTGCGATCGATCTGGAAGGTGAATAAAATCTACATAAAACCAATTCATCGTCTTGGAGTGAGTGAATATTCGTCCAAAACAGGTCCACTCTTGCCCCCAAGAACAAAATGAATTCCAGGTGGAAGATCAAAGACGCATGAAGAAGGTATGTCCAAAATGCATGTAACAAACACACACACAGACACACAGACACACACACACACACACACACACACACACACACAAGAGCATATGAACAATTAGATATGAATATATCACAAATAGACAGTACATTTAGACGATCACATACACACACACACACACATATATATAACGACTTAATTTTCTCACATAAAATTAATATAGGAAAGTATAGATTTATGCGTAAACTTTAAGTATTTACTTCAAAAGTGCTCAATACGTAGGTAGAGCTAGTTACTAATTTATAAAATATATATGGCGATTAAGCTACACTGAATATTCCACGTTTCATCCACTCTAGGACCCTTCAGGCTTATGCGCGAATTCTGTGGTTGTTTATCGTTTTTATATGCTCCTCTTCTATTGAAATTTTAGATAGCCAATCAGCTTTCTAGTATCCACCGCGCCTTCCTATCAGCCAATGGGCATGCATTTATCGGACAAAGAATCTGTTTTAAAACTAGGTTAGTGTTTTTTTATTGTTAGTTTATATATAAATATATATATGTGTACATGCATATATGCACATATATATACATATATATATATATATATATATATATATATATATATATATATATATATATATATATATATATATATATATATATATATATATGTGTGTGATCGTTTATGTATATTCATGTTTATTTAATTTATTTGTTTATTTTCTATTGTTTTTGTTAGTTTTAAAACTATTTAGTATCGCTATCCCAGAGTAAATTTTATCTTGTGAACACAGTTATTTGCTATTTCTCTTCTACAGTTAAATAGATGTTGGGGTTCTTTAAAGTACAGGATAGAAAATTTTTCACGAAGGCATAATCTACATGGGTCGTCTCGGACCTAGACGACCCATTTAAAACTAACAAAAACAATAGAAAATAAATAAATTAAATAAACATGAATATACATAAACAATCACACATATATGTATGTATATATATGTATGCATATATATGTATATATATGTGCATATATGTATGTACATATATATATATATTTATATATAAACTAACAATAAAAAACAAAACAAAAAAACACTAACTTAGTTTTAAAACAGATCCTTTGTCCGATAAATGTATGCCCATTGGCTGATAAGAAGGCGCGGTGGATACTAGAAAGCTGATTGGCTAACTAAAATCTCAATAGAAGAGGAGCATATAAAAACGATAAACAACCACAGAATTCGCGCATAAGTCTGAAGAGTCCTAGAGTGGATATATATATATATATATATATATATATATATATATATATATATATATATATATATATATATATGACAATAGAACAAACCCCATTTTGGTTGCCGTGACCCAGGCACCCATACAAGGGTTTGAAAAAAAAATCGAACCCTGAGATTACCGCGTTGAAAAAAAAATAAACACAACGAAAAAAAATGTACACTAGACATGAAGATGAAAAGATAAAGAAGATTTAAAAGAAAGGAACCATGCCACGAAAAACGACAAAAAAGGGCCCTTTGAAAAAAAAGAAAGGAATGGTTCAGAAGAAAAAATACACACATTAAAATTATATATAGATAAATTTATATGCTAAATTAATAAGGAAAAAAATAATGGAAGAACAATACGTTAAAAAAAGAAAGAAAAAAGAACGCTACTGTGTAGAAAGAACAGATAGAAGAAATAAGGAAAAAGATATATCGACAGACATACAAATAAATTGTTGATTTTGAATATGCAGCCGAAAAACAGAAAGACAGAAAAAAAAAGAAATAGAAGAGAATAGAACATATGAATTTAGTTACAGTGTGGTTGAAAGACCTGTCACTTTAAGGGAAACATGTCAATCGAAAAAGGTTGTTATGGAATGTAAAATGTTTAAATGTCGCAATTGCAAACTGTTATATTCGGTGTTCTTTTTGTGTAAAACAATAGACAAGTTCTGCCAATGTGAATTTTTTTCCAATTTGTACGGTGTTTTCTTGGGAATTTTTTTTCTGGCGTGGAAAAATGTTGTTCATTATATGTAAAAGCATGTAAACTGTATAATGAAAATTTAAAATGTATGTTTTTAGATTAAGAAAAGAAAAAAAAAACACAAGTAGGGTCTATGGGTGATGGGGTTTCCGTTGATTTCGAGTAGGATCAACATGGAAACATTCATGTGTGGAAATCCCGATGTTTTCCGCTAAGCTATATACCTTGAAGGCAGTCGCAAGTACCGACATGGAAAAAAAGTTTTTCCAATATGGCAGAGCGGAAGATATTTCTGGCCAGCGTCAGGAAGCAAATGGAATTCCCCTGACGTGGCGTAAGGGAAAGAAGAGTAAATGGCAGAAATGGCCATAATAATAATCACTCAAATAAGTAAAAGGTAATTTTTTTTCAGAAAACCTCAGAGTTGGGTGACGTGGACAATTTTAGTTCCATGGATCTGTTATTTTGTTGTTGAACTTTTGTTTTGATGAAGGATTATCTGGCAGTTATAAGTGAGTCGTTTTTTATTTGGAAACGACTATGTATTTTAATTGTAAATGTCTATGTATTTTTTGTAAACGACTATGATTTTGTTTTGACGATATTCTGTGAAATGGTAAAGGTGATGCAGCCAAACTAAGAATTTGCTTACGTGGACAATTTTAGGTTTCCACGAATCTGTGTTTTGTTATTTGGAATTTTATTATTGGTGAGATGAGACTTTGTGAATGCTTATAAGAAATCTTTATTATTATTATTATTATTATTATTATTATTATTATTATTATTATTATTATTATTATTATTTAATTGATGTTTTCTCGAACGGTATTGTGCAGGGTTTTCTTGTTCTTTGACATGTATTTTTTGTCGCAGAATAGAGAAGGAGGATCTTTGCCTTGTGGGGTTTATTTAAATAATGGTTAATTTAAAAGTAAGAACATGTTGTTAATTAATTAATTAATTAATTAATAATAATAATAATAATAATAATAATAATAATAATAAAATTGGGGAAAATAGAAAGAAATAAGATTTAAGCAGTGTAAGAAATAGAAAAAAAAGACACACTACTGGGTTATGAATAAGGGGTCAACTAGTTCTTAAGCATTGAAAGAGTCAACAGTTCATTCGGTATTTATTCAATTTTCGAGATGGCCATGGAATTTTTTTCTTTCGTTTTTTTTCGTGGGATTTTCTCCGGACATAGGAAAATGCTCTCGTAATGTTATAAGAAAAATCTTTTATCTCCTATGAGTCATGTGCTTATGGAAACGCGTTATAGCTGTGAAAAGAGATTATCCTGATCTCTGCATGATCCTAAGATGCTAGATGGAGGCCATGGGGTCACAAGGAGGTTGACCTTCAAGGGCGCAAGGACTCATGCCACATGGTATTATTTGTGGACGTTATTTTATTTATTAGATGTCATGATTAATTGGATAATGGTATGACAGTTCCTTTGCCAGTGGGGTGAGCTTAGGATTCCCTTAGTAAATGTGGGTAGTAGAAATTGTATGTCTTTGCCATATATTTTGATAAATAAGGGGGGATGTTAGGAAATGGATCGAGAAATGGAGGGAAGTGTGTAAAGTATATTGTAGACACGTTTACCTGAAGTGAGGGTGAGCTGATCGGATTTGCGTGTAAGTCACGTGATCAGGTTAGCTGGAATCAGAGAGTTTGGATTTGGACGTAGACAAGAGCAGACGGTTTAACGGACCGTCCCCTTCCCATTCACTGGGGGGGGGGGACGAGCTGATGTGTGTGAAAATAAGACCTTAACCACGCAGGCAAAGATTCACTTTTCATTCTTCTGCAATCGATATGGAAGGTGAATAAAATCTACATAAAACCAATTCATCGTCTTGGAGTGAGTGAATATTCGTCCAAAACAGGTCCACTCTCGCCTCCAAGAACAAAATGAATTCCAGGTGGAAGATCAAAGACGCATGAAGAAGGTATGGCCAAAATGCATGTACCAAACACACACACACACACACAAAAAAAAAACACACACACACACAAAAGCATATGAGCAATTAGATATAAATGTATCACAAATAGACAGAACAATTAGACGATCATACAACGGTCCCCCTTATAAGATATAACAATATAACACGATGATCTCTCTATATCCCGTTCTTTCTCTCACTCTCTCTCTCTCTCTCTTTCTCTCTCTCTCTCTCTCTCTGTTCCATACTCTTCCATGTGATTGCTGGCTCTTCACATATAATTGCGTGCTTCGTGCAGAAAACATGAAATACGTTTATTTAATAAGATGTATATTACTGAATTAGGGATTTGTCAGTTCTCAGCCAATGAGAATTGTCAGAACCTCCGTAGGGATAAATTATTATTTTCTCACCGGGAAATGGGAAGGTAATGGTTTATCTATGAGTTTATAATCCAGTTATGAATGGAGACGAGGCCGTATATGTATAATGTGTATATTTCTCCCCAGTGATAACTGGTGGCGGTATGAGAACTTCAGAATTAGAGGGAAAATATGCCTATAATATCGTTCAACAGTTATATAAGATAATGGCAAATAATGTAGACATAAGATGTCTCGTATGTGACATCTGTTTTCGCAAACCTACGTTACTTTGGTCCAGAGGGGAATTTCTGGAGTCAAAATATGATATATGGAGATAATTAAATTGAGGTTTTACATTGAACAGATCTTGTAAATTATATTTTAATATATATTTAATCGTTAAATTTATTTAAAATTTTATTTAAATATATATATATATATATATATATATATATATATATATATATATATATATATATATATATATATATTGTCATTCACATACAGTACTGTTTCGTTGTATCACAACCAGGGTTGCGGAATTAGAGTTAGAGTCGAGTCGAAGTCGAGTCAGAGTCGGAATTTTTTTATCCGACGCCGACTCCTTAAGTCCAATGAATTTATTTTTTTACATGGTTTTCCTGTTTGGTTTTACCATTTATTTAAATTACATTTTATTACCAAACAAGGCACATTGCCACTTTGATGTAGTGGAGGCTGCTATCAGGGATCTAAATTTCAGGGGTTCTATGCAGCAAGATATCTGTTTACATTACACTTGAATTTCTGCATGTCAGTACATTGGGGAAGCAGGAAACCGGAAGAGAATCCCAAAGTCCTGCAATTCTGTGGAAGAAGCTATTAGAGTAAAAGGCTTTCTTACACCTAGGGATCTCTACTGCGTAGGGGTGGCACTTTGCTGCCTGTCGGGTTTGTCGGGGGTATTTTCATCGAGGGGGTGAAAGAACTTGTAGTTTGTCAGATCATCCACCATTAAAATACTTGTAAAACAAGCAAAAGGATGCAACATTTCGTCGATGGGACATAGGCTGAAGCTTAGATAACAGTTCAGGATCTATCAGGTTGGCGCTCTCTTTAGAACACTGTCCAGGAGCGAAAGACTAGTAGCAGATGCACCAGCCGAAATGTGACAGCAGTGCTCGATACACGGGCGAATGGTGGCTTTGTAGAGGTACAGGATATTTTCAGGCATAAGCAACTTTCTAGCACGGTAGAGAGAGCCCATTCGCTACAGCCTTGGCAATGATCTCAATGTATTTATTCCAACTCATGTTCCCTGTGAACGTTAAGCCAAGGAGTTTGAATGAAGTACTTTCTTTAGCCATAACTATTGGTGGTTGGTAAGATTTCATGTAATTATTAAAGGAAACGAGCTTTGTCTTGGCAACTTTGGACGTTACCATCCATTTCTGACCCCATTCCACTACAGAGTGAAGGTCTTCCTCTAGGGTTTCCGCCATTGCCTTAGATATGTGCTCACTAGTTTTCCCCACGTGCCTGCTATAGAGCGTGACGTCATCGGCAAATATACCCATATCAGAGACAATCTTATCCGGTAAAGATCGATCCCTGAGGTACACCTGCATTTATATCATATTGTTTGGACGTACGCCCATTGAGGACAACTTGGATTCTTCTCTCATTTAAGAAGGATTTAATTATGTTAAGCATTCGTCCAGTAATACCATAGATTTTATTTTCATGAGAAGACCATCGTGCCATACCCTGTCAAAAGCCTTAGATATATATAGGGCTACTGCCCTCCCCTCTCCTGCCTTATTCAGTGCTTGATATATACGTTCAGAGATTACAGTTAGAATATCTGCAGTAGAACGGGCTTGCCTAAATCCATATTTATGGTTAAACAGAAGTTTGGCAGCTGTAAGGTTGACTAGAGCTTGATTGATTAAAGACTCAAATATTTTGGCGAAAAGCGGGAGGAGATTAATTGGGCAATAATTTAATGGGTCAGTTCGTTCGCCAGAGATTTTGTAAACTGGTACCACAGAAGCAGTATTCCAGCTGTCAGGAAAGGAAGATTCGGTAAAACATTTTTTAAAGATTAATTTTATTTTTATTTCGGACTATTAGTCTCATCTTTATTAGTTGTTGTTTTTGGATCTTTTTATTGGTTCACAACGTTTCGGCCAACTTCCTCTGGCCTTCGTCAGGTGGTAACGTTGTGAACCAATAAAAAGATCCAAAAACAACAACAAAAAAAAATGAGACTAATAGTCCGAAATAAAAATAAAATTAACATATAATGCTCATCTCAAAAAATGAATTCCAATTAAGGAATAATATATATATTTTTTAAAGAGTTTAGAGAGAACTGGAGCAACCTCAGCGGAGCAGTTTTTTAATAGCACAGCTGGGATGAGATCAGGTCCACATGCTTTTGAGATGTCTAGTTTTTTATGATATCATGTACTTGAGAAGGGGTGATTTTCAAATCATCTAGTGTGTTTTTTGTCCACAGAGAAAAATCAGGGAGGGAATGGTTTGCTGGGTCCAAGGTAGAGTTTGAGGGAAAATAACGGGCAAACATGTTAGCTTTCTCAGTTGCTGTGCAAACAACCTCATGATTGTTGGATAGTGGGGGAATTATTGATTGCCCATTATTTACTACACTATTGTAGATTTTTCAGAAATCACGAGTTCCTAATTTCTGCGCTTCAATGCATTTCCTGGTGGTTTCAGTATATTCACTCTTAACTGTTGCTACTTCTTTCTTACAATTACTTCCAGCTTCTATATACTTTGTCTGTTTGTATAGGACTTATGCTGGATAAATCTACATTGAGGGGGGTTGCTATAGAACTTTCGTGTAGGAACATATGCTTCAATTGCTGCTTTGAACCATTCAGTAGTCTCATTTGCGCACTATTCTGCAGGAAGAGAAAAAATATTTCCCCATGGGGCGTCTCTGATGCGATCGCTAATGGTATCCCAGTCAGCCGTCTTTTAGTATGTTGCCGTTTTGAGCAATGGCTCTTCAACTTGGGGTCGAGAGTTTAGAATGATTCTATCATTATCACAGCATGATCAGCATTCCTAAGTGGGCAATCAGGATCTCTTGTCAGAAATAGATCCACAATGAGGCTTGCTGGTCCTGGCGATCTGGGAGAGTGGTTGGGAATGTTACTGTCTGTATCAAGGAATGGGATATAGCAAATTATGGATGATGCTACTGGCTGTGTCAGTGAAGTTAGAGAAGCCAAGCAAATTTCGGTGGCGGGCGTTGGAGTCACTAAATACATGTATTTGGGCGCTAGTGTCAAGGGAGAGTGCTACATCCATGCTGGAAGAGACATGATTGATTATAGTACAGTCCTGGCTGGATGGAGAGCAATAAAGAAAATACAAGTAGCTAACGCTATGTTGTAAATTTAGTTTAAACTACATGAAGGCCTGGTCACCTGATTCTAGTTTTGATTCCCTAGATATGGGGAAGGCGTTACAAATATAGACTCCAAGTCCGTTCCTGTTAAAGTCCTTATGACAAAGTGTAAGATAACCAGATATGTTAAATATGTTAGAGGGGATGGAGGAGTGCAAGTTAGTTTCACTTAGTTCTAAGATATCCAGAGAGTTTGCTAGGAGAAATGATTCTACATCTTCTAAGTTAGTTTTAAGTCCTCGGATATGTGTAAATGCAAGCCTCAAGGGAGGAGGCATGAGTGTGTGTCTGGTTTGAACATTTTTTTGGATTGATCTATCATTTCATTCTATTTAGTAGTTTCAGATCTAGATTGAGGAGCTAGGCAAAACGGATGTGCATAGCCACCATCATGCAACACGAGTAGATAATCAGCCAGCTCCTCATCCACAGAAATGTGGCCTCGGGAATGCCCACCATAGATGAGTGCAGGGTGCCTTTCCATGCGTGACATGGTACTACAAATATCTCGATATTACACAACTGATGATAGAACAGCCACTGTACTGTCAGTTGGAAACAGTAACCAGCAACTCTCAAATCGGTATCCTCAACCCAGTCCAATCATGTTAGCATATATGGTAAATAAGCACCCCGAAGATGCCCAGTTATAGGAGAAGGGAATGAGGCAAATGTAGGGGACGGCATTCATTGCCCTAGTCAGGAAACAAGGCTAAGCACTGGGCATCTCTAATGAGTCCTTGTGACCGCACCTCTGCTCCTGGCTAATAGGCAAAGAAGAAGCAACCCATGGCACTATAGCCCTTTATGGCTTCTTCCTTTTTTTTTTTTTTTTTACAAAGGAGTCACCACTTATCAACGCCCAAAGGTCACTCAAGGATAGTGGTTAATGAGTGGATAATGGCACAATATCCTAGTAATCGTTAGTAGTGGAAATTTGGTAAATTGAATTATTTAAGGGGGTGGCTCATCAAGAATTTGTTTATGTTGGATTTGAATATGCTCAAATTGTAGTCAGCTGGAAAACAGTGAAATGGAAGAGAGTTCTATAGGCATGCAGTTCTAAGAAAGCAGCTTTGTTCATGGAATCTACGTTTAGGATTAGGCACAGAAAAAGAGTGGGGGAAATTATTGATAGTGGTTTTAACTAGACGAGTGTTTTTCATGAAAGTTTGGCGAGGGGTGAGACAATAGATTGGAGCTCAAATAGGCACCTGCCATGAAAATAGTGATAGAGTAAAAACAGGCTTGTAACGTCTCTTCTGTGGGAAGAGGTTGCAGAGAAGAGAGAAGGGCACCCCCACCAGGTTACAAAGTCTATTTTGAACTTTGTCAAAATATGATAAGAGTTTTTCAGCTACTCCTTCCCAAATGTGGCAACAGTACTCCATCTGTGGATGTACCTGACTCTTACTTAGGTAGATATCTACTGGAGCGCTAGAAGGATCCCACCATTTTTCCAGCCCAGAAGCTTGTCAAAACATAGCGCCTCCCCAAGATGAGAGCCATTCATTTCAATTGATGCCAGATAGGAGATCAGAGCGTTGATTATATAAAGATAAAGCTTGGTTTTAGATGCATTAAAATTAACCGGCCACTTCTTTCTCCATTGCACCACATGCACCAAATCAGAGGAGAGATAATCAGAGAGAACTTGGTCATTTACGGCCATTGATGTGTTGACATAGATGGTAATGCATCAGCATAAATGTCTTTGAATGATCTTAGGATGTGATTTGGAAGATCGTTGGTGTATATCAGTAAGAGAGTTGGGCCAAAGATGGGCCCCTGAGGGACTCTGGCATTAATACTGTGAGCTACTGATTTCTGCCCCTCAACCACTACTCTTATGAACCTATCAGAGAGAAAGATCAGTGATATGTCAAGAGCAATTACCCTAGAAAGGAAGCCTCCATTGAGAGATTCGCTAATCCTATGAGATATAACCATTACCACATCTGCTGTAGATCTAGCAGAACGGAAACCATATTGTATGTCACTAAGAAGATGACCACGTACCTGAATTTATATATACAGGGCACACTGATGAGGTTTTCCAGGGTGTTGGGAAGCAATTCTCTTTAAGACAATGCTTAAACAGTTTTGTATGTATGGGAACAAGTTCTGGTTGAAGCTTTTTCAGCACTATGATTTAAATGCCATCAAGCTCAGTTGCTTTACTTGAATCAAGGTTTTTAATTGACAACACCACGCACAGATATTTGTATGTCGCATAGTGTGTTTTCTGATAAAAGAGGAAATACAGGGGGTTGACAGCCTTAGTCGCATAGTGTAGAATTAGTTGCAAAGTTCTTGGCAAAGAGTTTGGCTTTGTCTGATGCTGACGAGATGTTTGATGATGGTTGGGATAGAGCACATGATTCTGTTCAGGATCCTGTTTGCTATTTGCCAAAACTGGTGGGAACCAAGCCGCTGCTCAGCTACTTTGGATTTAACGGACCGAGTATACAACTTTCTCACATTCTTTATTACTCTTTTGCAGTGGTTGCTGACAGTCCTAGAATCGGCTTTAGACCCAGTACAGCTTCATGTTTTTCCTTTGATCCTCTTTCCATAAAGGCAATATTATCTTTTAAAAAATTTCTTCTCTGTATGATATGTGTCTTTACTCCTCTCTTCTGAAGAGAAGCGTTTGGCTTCGAAATGCCATGGCTTAAAGAGGTTTCCTTATCCCGAAATATTGTAGTCCCTTTTGAACTGAAAACATAATAAAATTTAATTATAATTTTTTTTTATCCCTTTGTTATTTTAACCTTTTCTATAAACTTAGTTCATGTTTTTAGATGTATTTATAGTGTATTTTAAACCATATTTCCAAACTCCCATTCTTATCTGAATTCATTTTAACTAGCGAGTCTACTTCCTATGTTATACAATAAAATATGATAATGAAATTTTGTAAGATGGACTCGCATAAAAAAAGCTTTAAATCTATTTAAAATTTTAACCATCCCTTAATCGGCCTTTAAAATAGATATCACTAAAAATTTATTTTATTGTATTATTTTATTCCATTTCTATATTCAGTGCTATCGACCCACTTAAAACTATTTTCTCAGATTTTTATCGCATGTCATTTGTTTGTAATATATTAGTAATAGTTAGCAATATATGTATAGACGCAATAGAAAAAGTAGAAATACGCATCTCTTTTCTAGTATTCATCCCCTTTGGTAAATGAGTTGTATGTTTTAAATTATTAATGCAGAAATCGAAAATTATATCGTTTCAATTAAATAAAAGTATGCATTTGGCTCTTAAAGCTAACCCTCCTTCCCTTCATCTTACTGCTTTAAAATAAACGCTAATCTTTGCACCCCAATTCATTCCATATGGAGACACTGGTCTTTTAGCTAGACCAACATGGGTCATTCGAAGAACACCAAGTTAAATGCATCTATATATCTGTGTTGTGTGG
This sequence comes from Euprymna scolopes, assembly GCF_053919585.1. Classification (NCBI taxonomy): domain Eukaryota; kingdom Metazoa; phylum Mollusca; class Cephalopoda; order Sepiida; family Sepiolidae; genus Euprymna; species Euprymna scolopes. The sequence continues at coordinate 85,295,175 of NC_136508.1, read as the reverse complement.
AACCTCTTTATGTAGATCTAGAACCACCATTTCTTTTGTTTTCTTTGTTTTATATTCTCTTACATATTCAAATAATTATTAATATCCTATTCATTTATTTTAAAATAAATTAGTTGCAGATTGGTTTTCTCACAGTACTTGAAAGCTAAAATATCTTGTAAATGTTAGAGAGAATCTATCTCCAATCCTGCGCTTATTTATGAAGAATAGAGAAAAAATTTAAAGTAAGATACTCAGTATCTTCATCCATGCGGGGTCGCAGAAATACCTGGCGTAGAAACCAGGTGCATGGTTAACCCTTTCAGTGTGATGGACCTATAGATCTTGTCAGATAATCCACCTAAGAGAAAGAAAAGTGATAGCAAAACTGAAAGAGGGAGGCCTCCTCAGTGATGGTTGACAACCTTTGTGGAGCTGGTAACTCGAACAAATTTCCGGTTTGCAAACCTAACTTGCTTAAGGAGTAGATAGGCTCTTCCTATCGCTGGCTTTCACACTTCTTTGCCTATTAGCCAGGCCAGAGGTACAATACCAGGGACTCACCAGAGTCACACTGTGTTTGGCCTTATTTCCTAACTAGGACATTGAACTCTGTTCCCCTATTCCCTATTTTAAATTTCTCTCTTTCTCTCAGAAACTGAAAAAAATTGCTTGCATGCCACGTGCTCACTAGACTTGTTTGGGCCTGTCTTGTTTGAGAGGTTGAGGGTAACTGATTGACAGTTTGTTTGCTGCTGTTTCCGACTGACAGTACAGGAGTCTTAACTCTTTGGTAACGCTTAGACTGGCTGCTCTATCATCACATGTATAATATCAGGATAGTTGTAGTGTCATGTCGCGTATGAAAAGGGACCTTGCTGCTATATCTGGTTGGCTTTCATGAGGCCACACATTCTAGACTGGACTCGGCTTATGGACCACTGTGTGTGTATACTTGACATCAAAACAGGCCCACTTTGCTCAGCACTCTTCCCCTAACCTAACATTAAAAAAAAACATAATTAAATGACAACCCAAACAAATATCACGATAAAACCAGACAACCACCCAAAACAAAACCAACTGGCCTTCACCTTTAAGGCTCGCTTTCACAAGATCGCCATGGGCATGGAATATATGCCTACATTCCGTGTGGTAGAAATATCTCCAGAGAAGACCCTAATTCACCTTATATGTGCTTCCGGGTTGCACTTGCTTACACTACCGCATTTATATTTGCCCTCTATCGCCCCCACAACAGCAGAGTTACTATCTTTAAGATTATATCTGAGAAAATTGACCACATCCTGTCTGCTCATCATTCAGCTAACATTCACATTTGCGGTGACTTCAGAGTCCATAATGTGGAATGGCTAACCCACTCAAATAAGACAGATGACGAGGGGAGGTTCTGTCATGATTTTGCCATTGCCTATGATCTCACTCAGATTGTTCACGAACCCACCTGTGTGCCCGATACTACTGGTCAATATGTAAGCCTTCTAGACCTTTTTCTCACAACTTCCTCTGAGCTATGTTCATGTTTCGTTCTATATCCTCTGGGATCCTCCGACCACACAGTTGTATCAGTTAAGATAAAAATGAAATGTAATAAGTCTTCAGACGTACCTCTCCACCGTACTGTATATTGATACTCTACGGCTGACTGGGATAGCTCCCATACATTTATATCTGATTTACCTCTACATTCCATGTTTAAAAAGGATGTGTCCTCTATAGTATCAGACGTAACTGAATGGTTAATTGTAGGCATATACCGATTCATACCATCCTAAAATTTCCAACAAACCTAACAGTCAGCCATGGTTCTCTCCAGAATGTGCTGCTGCCATTGCGCATAGAAATCACTTTTTCCATAGCTACCAACGTAATAGATGTACTGAGACTAAAGCTGCTTTAAGGACTGCCAGCAACCACTGTAAAAGAGTAATAAAGAATGCAAGAGAGCTATACGCTCAGTCCGTTAAATCCAAAGTAGCTGAGCAACGGCTTGGTTCCCACCAGTTTTGGCAAATAGCAAACAGGATCCTAGACAGAAGCGTGCATTCTATCCCAACCATCATCAATGGACCTGAGGTCATCTCGTCTGCATCATACAAGGCCAAAATATTTGCCAAGAACTTTGCAATTAATTCTACCCTATGCGACGAAGGCCATCAACTCCTCGTATGTCCTCCTATAACACACAACACACTATGAAACATACAAATATCTGTGCGTGATGTCGCCAAGGTAATCAAGAACCTGGCGCTGACGGCATTCCAATTATAGTATTGAAAAAGCTTTAACCAGAAGTTGCCCCATACTTACAAAACTGTTTAAACGTTGCCTTAAGGAGAAATGCTTTCCAACACCCTGGAAAACCTCATCAGTATGCCCTGTATTTAAGAATTCAGGTGATAATCATATCCCTCTCAGAACAGGCCAATAAGTCTCCTGTGTGTCATGAGTAAGCTGCTGGAATCCATAATAAACAGAGAAGTAGTCAACCACTTCAGCAAAAATAACCTTCTTAATGACATGTAATATGGGTTTCTTTTCTGCTAGATCTACAGCAGATGTGGTAACGGTTATATCTCATAGGATTAGTGAATCTCCCGATAAAGGCTTCCTTTCTAGGGTAATTGCTCTTGACATATCAAAGGCCTTCGATAAGGTATGGCATAAAGGCTTACTTCACAAGATTTCCAGCTATGGTATAACTGGAAATGTTTTCTCAATTATTATATCATTTCTCTCTGATAGGCTCATAAGAGTAGTGGTTAATGATCAGAAATCAGAGGTCCACAGTATTAATGCTGGAGTCCCTCAAGGGTCCATCCTGGGCTCAACTCTCTTGCTGATCTACATCAATAATCTCCCAAAACACATACTTAAATCATGTACTTTAACATTACAGGTACCTTCCTCTTTGCCGTAAGAACTCGGATAGATGTATGCACGCACTTAGAGTCTATATTCGTAGCACCCTCCCTTAAACTAGAGGGAAAAATCTTGAATCGGATGGTCGGGCTTTTATGTGTTTTCGACTAACATTTCATCATTGTGTTAGTTACTTAGATTTTCTCTGTTGTTTTTCCTCAAGTCAGGATTGTACCCTAATCGATCATGTCTCTGATAGTATAGATGCAGCACTCTCCTTGGATAGTAACGCCCAAATACATGCGTTTGGTGACTTTAATGTCCACCATAAAAATTGGCTTGGTTTATCAAGTTACACAGATGCAGCTGGACGCTCCACTAATAGTTTCTCTATAGCCCATTCCCTCACATAGACAGTAATGTTTCCAACTGGCCTACCAGATCGTGAACCTCAGCAGGTTTCACTTCTAGACCTATTCCTCACCACAGTACCTGAGGATTGTGTGACTAATGCTCACAATTCACTTGGAAACGCAGACCACCTTGTGGTATCAATTGACATCACATTTAAATCCCAACCTCAAGATGAGGAATCATTGCTCAAAACCACAAGGTACTACAACAGGGCTGACTGAGAAATCATTAGAGAACACATCTGAGATGCCACATGGACCGATATCTTCTCTCTTCCTGCTGAACAGTGCCAATGAGACAACTGAATGGTGCAAAGCGGGAATTGAAGCACATGTTCCTATTATATTATAGCAAGCCTCACTCACCCCCATGGTTCACTACAGATTGTGCAGCTGCTATGGCAAAGACAGCATGCATTCAACCAGTTTGTACATCATAAGTCAAATACAAATAGGCAAAATTCGTAGATGCTAGAAATCATTGTGAGAGAGAAATATTGACAGTCAAAAGAAAGCATGCTGAAATAATCAGGGAACGCATAGAATTGCCAAAGATAGAGACTCGTCATTTCGGAAAAATCTATACTAGTGTAGTGAATAAAGAACAATCAGTAATTCCTCCACTAAGCAACAACCAGAAGGTTGCATGCACGGTAACGGAGAAGGCGGAACTGCTGTCCTGGCAATTACCTCTAACTCCACCTTAGAGCCAACAAACAACTCCCTCCCAAATTTCCCTATGAGGACTAAAGCCACATTAGATGATGTAAAAATCACCCCTTCTCATGTCTGCGATACATGATAAAGCCAAGTCCTTTGACAAAGTCTGGCACAAAGGGCTGCCAATGAACATCAAATCGAACATTATAACTGGACGTATACTAAATATAATTAGATCCATCTTAGACAATAAAAGCACACAGGTTGTCATTGATGGACATACATCCAAGCAGCATAACATTAATGCAGGAGTGTCTCATGGGTCGATCCTTGGACCATTATTATTCCTGATATTCAAAAACGACCTTCCTGATAATATTGTGTCCGAGATGGGTATATTTACTGATGATACAATGCTCTATAACATGCATTAGGGAATAAAAGATGTACATAAATCTAAGACAATAGCAGAATCATTAGAAAATGACCTTCAGACCATACTTGAATTCGGACGCAAATGGATGGTAATATTTAATTACTAGTAAAACTAAGCTGCTCTCCTTTAACAATTGCAAGACACCTCTCGAACTGCTTATATCGATGAAAAAACACCCTACCTGAGAATTCTACCTTCAAACTCCTTTTTTTGGAACTATTTTACCATATTTTACTTTGTGGGCAATATGAACTGGAACAAATACATAGAAGACATTGCAAAGACTGCTGCAAAGATGGTGGGTTCCCTCTATCGAGCTAAAAGACTATTCACACCTGAGGGTATCCTGTACCTCTACCATTCACTCATGCATGGAGTGTTGTTGCCACATCTGGGCTGTTGCATCTACCACTAGCCTCTCCATCTTGGATAGGTTCAAAAACAATTGTCAATCTAATCGGTCCCACTTTATCAACTGAACTCCACTTCTTGTCCCAGCGTCACAATGTTGCATCTCTGTGCATGTTTTAATGGAATGTGTTCTGATGAACTCGTTGCACTTGTACTCCGTACATATCTCCGGCAAACCCGTTCAGCAATAAGATCTCACCCTTTCACTGTTGAGGTCCCTAGATGCCAAAAAGCTTTCTATTCTAATAGTTTCTTCCCTTGAACAGCTGAACTTTGGAATTGCCTTCCTGCTACCTGTTTTCCTGGTCATACTGATATGCAGAAGTTTAAATGTAACATAAACCGACATTTTGCTAATCTTTCCTAGACATGGTCTCAAAAAGTAGCCTTTTTCGTCCAAGTGGTGATATGCCTTGTTAGGAGTTAACGTTAAATAAATAAATAGAGCTAGTAGAGTGTAATATGTGAGTATATTTATCATACAAGTGAATGTTAGACATAAAAAATGATATACATGAAAAGTAATTATAAAATGCTGAATAGGTGTGGGAGGTTGGTATATGGATCTGCAGAATAGATTTCCACATAGTGGTCAAGGAGTCGGGAGTTGGAGTCTAAGATATCAAAGGAGTCGGAGTCGGCATTTTAGAAATTCAAGGAGGCGGAGTCGGACTTTCACCATCCGACTTCGCAACCCTGATCACAACTCATTAGTACAGCTAGACATACACCTTTCCCCACCTAACCATCAGCTTGTTAACAAACAAATTAATAGTGGGCTTCGCTTAATAGCTTAAATACGCGTCAGGTGAAAATATATTTACAAAGTGCTCAACCCAAAGAGGGGGGTCTTTAATTGATTAAACTAATATATATATATATGATAATTGGTTTCTTCTTACGCGTTTTCAGAATTTGCAGTCCTGAATATCTGGACGAAGAATTCAAATACCTCACAAACATTTTGAAAACCTTGCAATATCCGACATATTTCATATTGAATGCTAAGAGAAAAGCCACACAAATATTTTCCAGAATAAATAATAATAAAAAAAATCATACACACCAGACCTTTCTCTCATAAACAGACATCTTCTGTTACCTACACAATAATTCAATAATCTGTAACACACTAAACAAACTAAAAATTCCTATCGTACAAACCACATCACTAACCATAAGACATATATTAAAAACTACGAAACATCTCTATCAGTTTCCAATGGAGGTATATACACTATTCCTTGCCATAATTGCCATCATAAATACGTTGGTGAAACTCAGCGAAAATTGGAAAAAAGGCTCAATGAACATAAAAGCGATATAAAAAATAGCAATTCTCTAAGTGCATTATTCTCTCATTCATTGCAACATAACCACACCTTTGACTTTAAACAAGCAAAAGTAGTTAAATTTATTTCAAATAAACCGCGCCGGAGACTTCTTGAATCTGCGCTTATCGCAATTTCAAGCACTATTAAACAACGTGGAGGTTTCTATAACATAGCGCCATTAATAAGTAAACTTTTATTAAAAGAACATTATTTAACTGTAGACAAAGGTTAACTTTCTCACACCATTCAAACACCCCCTGTAATAATTAACACATAATCTCAATCAATGAATTACATAAAAAACACTCATTTCATTTCTGTTACAAACTTATATTTGAATTTCAACAGATATATCTTTTTCCCAATAAGAATATTAACTGCGTTCATAGTTTTAAAATTACATTAACGACTATATGACGTCACTAAAATTTCCCTCTTTTTAACAACACCAGCCCTCCCCCTCCTTTTTGAATTTCCAACGTCTTTTTTTACGTTTCTCTGAAATAGAACTGCGTCACACTGTGCACGTGAAACATTTTCAAATATTTTGTACTGATATTTTTTGTTTCTTAATCTCATTCATCCAGAGGAAGTCTCGAAATAAAGACGAAACGTTGATGAACACATAATACGGTTTGTTCCTTTTTATTTTCTCTATTTTGTCGGAATACTATTTCCATTATTTTCATCATATATATATTTACGTGCATAAAATTATAGCTATGGACAGGTATGTTTCTGGCTTTTAGCCTTCGCCAGCATAGGTTAAGATCGAATTCATGACATTAATATCCGCATTCTGATACGATACCGATGTACCACAGTTGATCACCACTTTAATGCACAGTTTTTTTGTTATAGTTTATAAAATTACGTTTTTTTTTTAATTTCGAAACGAAAATAATGAGATTTTTAATATTTCTTTTATTTTTAAAAAATTATTATTTTTTTTTATTTTATATAAATATAGAATAGCGCTGCAACAAGTAGAAAAAAGAAAACTTGGGATCAACAAAAAGAGTCGCCGTGAGATGGAAAGTTTGATGAGGGATTTTAGGCACAAAATGCTTTCTTAATTGGATATCCGACGAGCGACCGAACGGGTCGTTGGAACGTAGGAAAGATGGGAGTCAACAATTGCTTTTTTTTGTTGTTTTTTAGCTGTGTTCATAAGAAAAATGTTCTTTCACATGATATGAATCTGCTAATAAGAAAAAACATCACCGCCCTTTTCTTGGACGTAATCGACATTTCGTGGAGAGGGGCATATTGTGTCGGCACCACAGCCGCTGTCTTACGAAGCGAAAAAAATAAAAAATAAAATAAAACAAAAATAAAAACACATCACATTTCGATGCTGTATTTTAGCTGCCCCGTTGAGTCAGGTCATCGCTCTCTCTCTTTTCCCCTTCTTTTTCCGGTGTTACCCGGGCTCTAATCGTCATATCATACATCTATCAGGTCTCTAATACGAAAACGTCATTGTTAATTGTTTTACTGTAGTTTGTTTTTTTCTTGTATATAAACGGACCAATATTTACGTTTAATACTACGGTTTACATTTGAATGAATAAACTTGTCTGATGATAATGAAATTATACCGGTCTCTGGATTTCCTCTGGAATAAAGAAGTGCCAGACCATCAGTTGCTGGAAAATTGGGGGTTTACTTGTATTTAATAATGTATGAATAAATACTGGCCCAACGGGTTATAAATTGTCTAATTAAGGTAAAAGTAAGCATACTCACGTTTAGCTGTTAACGTAACCAAAGAAAGGTTGTTTCCTTCACCAACACAGCCAAATATTTTCCCTTCGTCGTTTAGAGAAGCATTCTTTATGAGTAATGTTATCTTCGATTGATTACTTGTAATAAAATAGTTTTCTTCATGAAAGTTTTTAATAGAATTATCAGCATATATTATTCCTATCATTTTTTTGTCGTCATACAAAATGGCATCTTGGCTCATTTTCTTTTCACAAACCAATGTATAATTATTGTTCATCGGTGCAAGAGCTTTTTCATAATAAAAGTTATGCTCTCTTCCTGAAAAATAAATAAATACAGAAAATAGTCATTATTATTGAACGCTCAATTACATTGTTATTAACATAAAACAGAAAGAAATTCGAAAATCTCTGCTTAGAGAACATAATTGACCTACTATTGGGGTAAAAGTTAACGACTATTATTAAAAGAACTATTTGACCAACTGTTATAAAAATTGATAAATGATTCTCAAAACATAAAGATTGAACAGTACGCTAAAAACATTAAAACTCTGATTGCATATTATTATATACCAAAAGTTGCTTACAAGAATATAATGCAACCAGAGTTTGTGAAAAAACTTGACACGTTGTCCGGCAGTTGAAGAAAAACTTTAAAGTTGCTTAAAACAATAATAAATCAGCAGTTATATATAAAAAAAATGGTATATAATTAATAGGATTACTAATGTTGACTAGAAAATCAAAGAATGTGACCACCATTCAGGACTTTGTCCGCATCATTGCGGGAAGCATCTTTACAACTGACAATACGCATAAATTCTTTGGTTACAGGAAAGGGAGATCATACAGAATAGATAAGAAGGGGCCCATTATAAAAACGGGACATCAAACAAGAAAGTTATCTGTTGGGATGGCATCCCTACAGATTCTTAAGATGACCTATTCCTGACGTCACTTCCGGTAACTAGTTCCTGCTAACGAGGAAACTGGAGCTGAAACTCAGAGGGAGTGGGTCGTAACCTTACTATTTGGATAGTTCCTACTTAATTGCTTCCCGATAATGGCAAAGTTAGACACAAAGCCAGTCTTCTAATGTGGGAAGATCTAACTTCCCCAAAAGAGGTACTTTAGATCTGAAAACCTCAAGTCGTTTTTTCTGTTTAGTTACATTATTGTTTCAGCTACTCGACCGTTTTTGGCCGTCTTGTAGCCTCCTCAGACTTTACAGAAATGTTTATTTATGGAAGAATGAAAGAACGATGTAAGGGAAGGGGTGCGAGAAAAGCGGAAAAAGGATAAGGGGAAAGGGAGAAAGGTGAGAGGGGGGTGTTTGGTGGGTCGGCAGTGCTTGAGTTTTGGAGTTCAAGAACATTAGGTGGTTGTGGGGGGTCTGGGAAGTTCGTCTCTGGTGTGGCTAAGGATATACATAGAGGGGGATGGAGATATGTAGGAGTAAGAAGAGGGGGTTACTTTAAATTTCGAGTTCTAAGGTTTAATAAGTATTAGGTGGTTGGCGTCTCGTTAGTGAGATGATTTCTTGATAAGTATGTCTTGACCTGTTGGGTGTTCGCTTAGGTTGGGAGGCGGGGGAGGGCTACGATTCGGTTTATCCATTTGATTTTTATTTGTTGTTAAGTGCTTTGAGAAGGTTAGCCTAGGCCCGTACGCGCAGGCACACACGTACGCACATACACACACATACACAAAAAAAACAAAAAAAAACACGCACATGTATACATACATCCCCACCTCAACATGCAAACACATGCGCATATACAAACATACACACATATACATCCGCATTGCTCCCGTTGACCTCAATTGAGTTAAGTGTTAAGTTGAGTACGTGTGTGTAAGCACGGATGCGCACATACACACACATACACACAGACACCCATATATCCACGCATGCGCATATATGAGCCCATACGCATATATTGATTCAGACATACATGCATCCCCACGCATATACGCAAGCATACGCGCACATACAGATACTTATACTCGCGAGCACACACATCGACATACACACAGTTGCACGATCATGCATACATATGTGAACATCAAGTAGCGGGCACATATACTCCCACATATACACACATACATAGGTATATACATATATCGATATCCTCATGTACACACGAACACACACATGGACCCATACATGCACATAGACACACATACATATACCCAGATATTTTATATTTTACAGACAGTTATTGATATAGACATATTCGTCTACATAGAGGTAGACATAAACTCATTCGTGGATATATAGACGTAATACTTTCGTTAAACGTACATATGAATATACATAGATATAAACATAAATTCATTCTTAGGTGCATAGATGCAATATTTTCATTAGTGGAGGTTTTTAATAATTTGATGTGGGTGCACACGTGAGCATCGATGCATACATACGCAAATACATACACATTTGCAGATATACAGCCCCACATGCATGCATGCACATATATATACATGCACACACGCATACACATATGCACACATACATGCACCCATACATACATCTGCAAAGATACATACCTACTCGCACATAAGCACCGATACACATACAGATATACAGTGCGACACGCCGCAAAATATGGATACAGGTTCCACACACATGCACCCACATATGCAATGATAAACGCACACGCACTTGGGATATTGGGATAATGGTCCTAGGTAGCCATGCTTATAGATTTTTTTTTTGGGGGGGGAGTTTGAGGTAGAGTTGGTGGTGATTGAGGGTATGTGCTATTTTGTTGGATTTAGGGGGATTCTCAAATGGAGGGGGTACGGTGATCTAGGGTGTCGGGAGAATTGGTTAATGGGGTTTAGTTGAGTATATGCTATGGTAATTTGGTGTATGTGGTAGGTGGCTGTATTAGATGTATAATTTAGGAGATTCAAGGTGGTGTTGTCTAAGGGATGTTTTAGAAAAGTGTATAGTTACTAAGGAGGTGGGATTTGTAATGCCTACAGTTTATGGTGGTTTCCTGTTTTTTGTTTAGTAATTTGTCTCTGTCTTTAAAATTGGAGATAAGGAGCTTCTCGCTTAGGCAGAGGAGACATGGGGAGTTTAGGTATTTACATGTGCTAGACTTTCTAAGGATTTCCCATTTAATGGTTGGTGTAAGGTTTTTTGTTTTTTACACAGGCATCACCACATTATCAAGGCCAAGAGGTCACTCAAGGATAAGGGTTAAAGAGTATACAGTAGAAATTGGACAATATAGTAATCATTAGCAATGAAAATTCGGTAAATTTGATAACTTATATGGAACAGCTCATCAAGAACTTATTTACGTTAGACTTGAACACAACCATATTGTAGTCAGCCGGAAAGCAGGAAAACGGACGACAATTCCACAGGCGTGCAGTTCTAAGAAAGAAGCTTTGTTCATGGAATCTACGTTTAGGTTTAGACACAGATAAAGAATGGGGGGAATTATTGATAGTGTTTACAGCTAGACGAGTGTTTCTTGTGACAGTTTGGCGAGGGGGGGCCATAGACTGAAGCTCAGTCGAACACTTTCCATGAAAATGACGATACATCAGAGACAAACTCGCAACATCTCTTCTGTGAGATAGAGGTTGAAGGGAAGAGAAAAGGACATCTCCTACGAGGCTACGAAGTCTATTTTGAACTCTATCAAGGCAGGACAAGTTGTTTCTACCCAGATGTGGCAACAGTATTCCATCCTTGGACGTACCTGGCTCTTATATAGATAGAGAATTGCATCAGCAGTGAGATATCTACTGGATCGATAGAAAGATCCCACCATTTTTCCAGCGGCCTTGGCAACAGATTTGATGTATGTGTTCCATTTAAGATCAGGAGTAATGGTCAAGCCCAGAAGCTTGTCAAAACTTGAGGCCTCCTGAAGACGAGAGCCATCCATTTCAATTGATGCCAGATGTGGATCAGAATGTTGATGATGTAAAGAGAGAAGCTTGGTTTTAGATACATTAAAAGTAACCAACCACTCCTTTCCCCATTGTACTACGTGCTCAAGATCAGAGGAGAGAGAATCGGAGAGAACTTGGTCGTTTACTGTCTTAAATGTGCTACCATAAATGGTAGTGTCGTCAGCATAAATGTCTAAAAATGATGTAAAGATGTGATTTGGAAGATCATTAATGTAGATCAGGAAAAGAGTTGGGCCCAGGATGGACCCCTGAGGGACACCAGCATTAATACTGTGAGCTTCTGATTTTTGCCCCTCAACTACTACTCTTATGAACCTATCAGAAAGAAATGATTTTAATAATTGAGAAGACATTTCCAGCTATACCATAGCTGGAGATTTTGTGAAGTAAACCTTTATGTCATACCCTATCAAAGGCCTTAGATATGTCAAGAGCAATTGCCCTAGAAAGGTTGCCCCCGTCGAGAGATTTGCTAATCCTATGAGATATAACTGTAAGCACATCTGCTGTAGATCTAGCAGAACGGAAACCATATTGAGTGTCACTAAGAAGGTTATTTTTGTTGAGATGGTTGATTACTTCTGTATTTAACACAGATTCCAGCAACTTACTCATGACGACATGCGACTTATTGGCCTGTACTGAGAGGGGGATGAGCGATCACCTGAATTCTTAAATACAGAGCATTCTGATGAAATATTCCAGGTGATGGGAAGCTATTCTCCTTAAGACAAGGTTTAAACAATTTTGTAAGTATGGGCGCTAGTTCAGGTTGAAGTTTTTTGAGTACTATAATTGGAATACCGCCAGGGCCAGTTGCTTTACTGGAATCAAGGTTTTTGATTAGCTTGGCAACATCACGTACAGATATACGTATATCACATAGCGTGTTTTCTGATAGAGAAGGAAATATTGGGGGTTGGCGGCCTTGGTCGCATAGGGTAGAATTAGCTGTAAAGTTCTTGACAAAGAGTTTGGCGTTGTCTGATGCTGACGAGATTACCTCAGGTCCATTGATGATAGTTGGGATAGAGCACACGCTTCTGTTCAGGATTCTGTTTGCTATTTTACCAAAACTGGTGGGAACCAAGCCGCTGCTCAGCTACTTTGGACTAAACGGATTGAGCATACAACTCTCTTGCGTTCTTTATTACTTTCTTACAATGGTTGCTGGCAGTCCTGAAAGCGGCTTTAGTTTCCATACATCTATTACGTTTGAAGCAGTAGAAAAAGTGATCTCTGTGCGCAATGGCAGCAGCACATTCTAGAGAGAACCATGGCTGGCTGTTAGGTTTTTGCTGAAATTTTTTCGAGGGTATGAAACGGTCTATACCTACAATTTACCATTCCGTCAGGTCTGATACTATAGATGACATATCCTCTTTAAACACGGAACGCAGAGGTAGATTCGATATAAATGTACGGAAGCTATCCCAGTCAGCCTTAGTGTATCGATATACTTTACGATAGAGAGGTACGTCTGGGGACTTTTTGCATTTCATTTTTATCTTAATTGATACAACAGAGTAGTCGGAAGATCCAAGACGAGACAGAACAGAAACTGAACATAGTTCAGGGCAAGTTGTGAGAAAAAGGTCTAGTAGGCTCGCATACTGACCGTCATTGTCGGGAACACGGGTGGGTTCCTGAACAATCTGAGTGAGGTCATTAGCAATGGAGAAATCATGACAGAACCTCCCCTCATCATCGGTCTTGTTAGCTGAAGGATAAGCAGATAGGACTTGGTCAATTTTCTCAGATATGCTTTTAAAGATAGTAACTCCGCTGTTGTGGGGTCGATAGAGAGTAAATATAAATGAATTAGTGTGAGCTAAAGCAACACGGAAGAACATATAGGGTAAGTTAGGATCTTTCCTGGAGATGTCCCTACCACATGGAAAGCCATCTTTAATATAGGCACATATTCCATGCCCATGGCGATCTTGGGGGTCAGATTTAGAAGTTAAGTTAGAGTATCCTTTAATTGCGAACTCTTTTAGGGAAATAGCCTGTCCAATGCCAGTTTCGCTTAAAAATAAAAGGTCTGGTTTAGTCTCCTGCAATTGGGTTTCAACCTCTGGAAGATTAGAACGTAGACCCCTGATGTTGGAGAAGGAGACATGGTAGTAGGGGTCTACATTGGAAGTTGGAGAACCGGGTTTAATCGTGTATTTTTTCTTGAGACTTGTCATGATGAAATTTTGGAATTTGTGGACTAGGTCGTCAGATTTACTTAGAGCAGGACAGAAAGGGGAAACTAAAAGGGAAAAAGAAACGAAGAATTTTTCTTGTAGCACATGATAAGGTAAAGCCGTAACAATTACCCACTAATATGGCATCGAGAGGCCCCACCAGAGACTACTGCATGGTCCAGAATCCATTCACCAAATGGCAATACAGCAGCCCCAGTACTTTGCACCTGCTGATAGGACAGCCTCCTTAGTGGTTAATCCAAGGTTCGGGTCGCTGACTATCAGGCGGATAACGTCAGCCCAGACAAAACGTTTACCTCCAGCACCCTTACTAGTGACATGGCTACAAGGATAGACATAGAAACAGAAAATTTCCGCCATCTCTGCCAACTGTTCGCGCAAAATACTGCCAACCTAAAAAAAAGTTTTTTCTTCTCCTTTTTCAGAAAAATAGCTCATTAAAAAATGAGGACTGAGGGACAAATAAGGAGAAGCGAGAGTAACGGGAGCTGCCGATAACATATCCACAATGCGTTTTCTACTCTCCATTAAAAAATATTATTAAGTATTTAATATTTAACGTGTTTAAGGGAAAGTATGGTGATAGATTCCCCTCTCACGAACTAAAAATGAGTACAATTACGTAATCTATTTTTGCAATCAACTTGGTAGATAAATAAAGATTTATGGACGAGAAAAAAGCTAGTATTTAATAAAATAGAAATACATGAATTAAATACTGACATAAAATGTAGTTATTAATATTTGAATCTAAAAATAAAATGTACGATAAATATGGAAGTCACTTATCTCAACAAAAACACTTCCGTCTCAAAAATGCAAACTGTAGAAAATAATTTTAATAACAGCGTTCCAAAGACTTTTTTTTTTTAAATTAACCGTTAAAAGAAAAGCGTGATTTTAGTCTGCACTTTAGCTAGTCACGTTTTAAGAAACTTGCGATATAAAAGAAAAGTGGATGGGGGAGGGGGGTTCCGAAAGTTATTTTGGATTAGATGTAGATAGTGGGTAGTTAATAAGGTTTTGTTAGGGTGGTTAGGGTTTGTGAAGGAGCATTTATGCACTCTAAATCTATCCTTAAACGAGGTGCCGGCCAGGCCAATATAGTATTTTTTGTCGTTTGGGTTTTCTGTAGGTGCGATTGTAGCCTTATATACTACTTCTGTTTGTAGGCATTGTTGATTAAGTGGGCATATATATATATATATATATATATATATATATAATAGATAAATAAAGCATTTACACACACATACACACAAAAAGGTCGGTCATTTTCTTTTTTTGTTCTTTTCCAAATTCCTCTTTTTTTCTAGTGTTCATATAAAAAAAGAAGCTTTTGTTTGTAATTTGGAGTAGATTATCACACAGTTGCTCAAGGTGCAAAAAAAAAACAAAACAAAAAAAAACACACACACACACACACACAAAACCAGGAACATTTAAAAGAACAAAATAGACAGCGCTAGTTATAATTTCAACGGCAACTTCAGCAGCAGCAACAATGGGCTTTTTTTCCACAAGGAGCAGGAAGAAATGCGACAAAAGCAACTGTCGGAGCAAAAAGATAAACAGCAACAATGGCAACAAATATTGACGGAAAAATTGTTACTTCAACAGAAGGGACAAATGGAACTTTTCTTAAAAATGTGTAACAGAATGGAAAACAGTGTCAACAGCGCAGCTTTTCCCAAAAACATATGGAATTCTGTTAGATAACATCAGGGTTAAAAGTGTTAAGCAGCTATCTATCTATCTATCTATCTATCTATCTATCTATCTATCTATCTATCTATCTATCTATCTACTGATGAGTAGACAACAGCAATGATCTTGCTAAAATAGTTTATATTAAGAATTATTTATTGTTTGGAAATAAATTGGTCGCTGAAATGTTTACAAAAATTAGCTTAAATAAAATATAAACAAAATATTACTAGATCGACCTTGAGAAGTTGGGTAAGTGACCAGAGGTCACACGTTAGTGAGATGTGTGCTTTTGAGGATGACGTAGCGGAACTGACAGGACAAAAAATTTAGTGAGAGAGTCTGGGATTTTGTCACGAAAGTGTGCAGACGTACTCCAGAAGCCGGGAAGCAAGGCTAGACGAAACAAGCATGTACACACGTAAGCAGACTTTGTGGAAACACTGAGGCATCTGAAATAAATTTCATGTTTTTGAAAATATAAAAATCTTGTCCTGTGATTCATGTAAACAACATGTAAAGAAAATTCAGGTATGCCTCAATCATTTTATTGTGTTAGTATGATGTACATACATGATGTACATACATCACAGCAGTTGAAGACAGGACCTCTAGACAGAAATGTATGAAGTTTCTTCTTCTATCATAACCTCCTTTATATAACATATAACATATAGCATATACACTTTTGATACGTGACTATCCAACAATTCAGTGAGTTTGATTACCTCGCAGTTCACCTACCTACTGAAGCAGGATAAGAGGTTTGTCGCTTTTTATAGGCAATACGACTTATGCAATGTTGATTACCAAGAGTGGAGCAATGCCACAAGGTCCGCTTATTTTTAAGGAAACTAGAGACCACAGAACACAGTAAGTTCGGTGACTATTTACTACACAGAAAGACGAGTGAACTGAAATTCTGCGAGGCGATCAAACTCTTTTCTGAACGTTTCGGTCTGAATACCACTGTTTTTCACAAGAGATGAAAGTGTTTCAACTTGGCAAAACGTGATGACGAAGATTATCTTAATTTTGCGTCCATTGATAACAAGCAGTGCGACGACTTTCGTCTGACTTAACTATCAGCGGATGATTTCAAGTATTTGATTTTTACACAGGGTCTCGTCTCGATGAAAAACGGAAATATAAGACGAGTTTTCTCAAGATTCGAAAGCGAACAAGGACTCACACGCCAAAAGCTGGCGGGAAATTGCCAACGCATAGTCAGCGTAAAGAACAACTCAAGAAACATCGAAAAGTCAGGCACGTACGACAGACTAGTTACAGACCAAAAGAGTATTCCCTCGGAACCCCCTCCCTAAAAACAACAAAAAAACAACAACAAAAAACAAACAAAAGGAAACAAGAAGACAACCCAGGCACAATCCAAGAGTAGTTATCCAATTTTCAAACCAAAATCGTCCACATGTCCGTGCAGTCGTTGCGCTGTACAACATTGATTTATAGACTGTTTTTACAAAAATAAAACATGCAATGAGTGTGACAGGAAAGACCACAAATCGACATATAGAAAGAACAGAAGAAATAACACAAGCGAGATCCGACATTGAATCGGAAAAGAACGAGCAGAAATATGTAACTGTTAGCATCCCCAACAAGAAAGTGAATTTACAGCTTGATTCCGTCTCAGACCTTTTAATCATCAACATACAAACATGGAAAAGGTTGAAGAAACCAACTATGAGAAGAACTAATAAATCAGCTCGTGCAGTGACATGCGATACGATAAGATTTGAGGGAGAGCTTATACTCCCTGTGACATTGAATGGTGCCATTAAAAAGTAAGAGTCTTTGTGTACAAGACATCTGAAAAGCTCTTCGAACAAATTGGATGGAGGAATTTAAACTCTGGAACCAATAAACAATTTCTGTCATAAGGTAGAAAAACTCTACTGGGGCACAGAAATTAAAGGATGAGTTAAAAGGAAAATTTCCGAAAGTTCTTTTGTCGGGACTAAGACGATGTACCAAGGCTATAGCAAGACTTAAACTGATGGGAGACCTGTTTTTTTAAAAAAAGAAGCGAAACGTCCCGGTTGCGGCAGTTAAGAAAATTGATGAATTTAATCGGCTATAAAAGGCCGGAATACTATCGAAAGTAAGCACCAATGAATGAGCAAGCCCTACCGTATAAGTTACGAAAAAGATCAACCAAATTTATGTCTATGCAGATTTTTTCACTAGCCTGAATGCGGCTCTGAAAGATTATCACTATCCTCTCGATAGACCAGAAGAGGTATTCAATAAACTCAACGGTGGTACAATATTCTCTTAGGTGGATTTACGCGACGCATATCTACAGATCACCGTCGAGGAAAAATACTCTAAACTCTTCTGTATTAATACACGCAGGGAACTCCACAAGTTTGAGAGGTTAGTCTTCGGGGTCAAGGCAGCACCAGCGATTTTTCCAGCAGGTAGTGGATACCATGCTGGGCGGAGTCCACTTCGCATGCGCCTACTGGCACGACATCGTTATTGCCAATAAATCCACAGACGAGCATCCCAAACACATGCATGAGGCCTTTAAAAGAATTAAAACTTCGGGTTTAAAGTAAAAGAAACAAAGTGTGATTTCCTCAGAAAAGAGATAAAGTACCTAGGTTACATAATTAATAAAATAGAAGACGTCCCGACGGTGAGAGGGCAGAAGCGATAAAGACCATGCTTACCTCCGAGAATGTACAAGCGCTCCAAAGTTTTCTGGAACTGGCAAACTTCTACCAAGTCTTCATAAAAAACATGTTTGACTTGCGCGTCCCACTAAATAAAGAAGGAAAAAGCCTGGAAGTGGACGCTTGAATATCTTTTTTTTTTTTTTTTTTTTTTATTCAATTTTCACCCCAAACAAAGCACAGTGCCACTTTGAAGCAGGGGGCTACTATCAGGGACTTAATTAGCGGGGTCATTATGAAGGGAGATGAGTAGAAAGATGTTTGTTGACATTACACTTGAACTTCTGCATATCGTTGCAGTTGGGAAAGCAGAATCCCAGAAGGGAGTTCCAAAGACCCGCAGTTCTGGGGAAGAAACTATTGGAGTAAAAGGCTTTCTTGCACCTAGGGATCTCTACTGTAAAGGGATGAGACTTAGTAGCTTGTCGGGTTTGTCGGGGGTAGTTACGTCGGGGAGGTACAAGTGTTTGCAGTTCGTCAGAGCATTCACCATTGAAGTATTTGTAGAACAGGCAGAGGGATGCAACATCTCGTTGATGGGACAGAGGCTGAGGCCTAGATGACAGTTCAGGACCTATCAGGTTGGCGACTCTCTTTTGAACCCTGTCCAGGAGCGAGAGACAAGAAGCAGATGAACCAGCCCAGATGTGACAACAGTACTCCATACATGGGCGAATGGTTGCCTTATAGAGGTATAGGATACTGGCAGGCGTAAGTAGTTTTCTAGCACGGTAGAGGGATCCAACCTTCCTTGCAGCAGCCTTGGCAATGCTCTCAATGTATCTATTCCAGTTCATATTCCCTGTAAACGTTAGGCCGAGGAATTTAAAAGAAGTACTTTCAGGTAATGTGTTCTTAGCCATTGCTATTGGTGGTAGAGAAGGTTTCTTGTAGTTATTGAAGGAAACAAGCTTAGTCTTAGCAGCATTGAATGTGACCAACCATTTTTGTCCCCATTCCACTACGGATTGGAGGTCATCCTCTAGTGTTTCTGCCATTTCCTTGGATATGTGTTCATTTGTTTTCCCCTCATATCTGTTATAGAGAGTGGTGTCATCGGCAAATATACCCATCTCCGAAACAATTTTATCAGGGAGGTCGTTTATGAATATCAGGAATAATAGAGGTCCAAGGATAGACCCCTGAGGTACTCCCGCATTTATGTCGTATTGTTTGGATGTACGACCGTCGAGGACAACTTTGATTTTTCTATTACTTAAGAAGGATTTAATTACGTTATGAATTCTTCCAGTGATTCCATATGATCAAATTTTCCTTAGAAGACCATCGTGTCATACCCTGTCAAAAGCCTTAGATATATCGAGGGCCACCGCTCTACCCTCCCCTGTTTTATCCAATGAACGGTATATACGTTCAGAAACTACAGTTAAGATATCTGCTGTTGAACGGGCTTGCCTGAATCCATATTGTTTGTCAGTCAGGAGTTTAGCAGCTGTTAGGTGCTGGACTAGGGCTTGATTAACTAAGGACTCAAATATTTTGGCGAAAAGCGGGAGGAGGCTAATGGGGCGATAATTTAGTGGGTCAGTTCTTTCACCAGAATTCTTGAAGACTGGTTTGAAAAAAATCAAGGATACTCTAACATCGGAACTGTTTCTTAGGCAAAACTGAAAATAATAGTAGCAAACGACAGCATATCATGTGATATTGGAGCTTATACACAACATATAATGCCCGACGGTCTCTTGAATAAATAACATAATGGCTGGAATTTTATATTATAAACTCTCAATTGACGAAAAGAGGATGTTGAAAACAAGTTAATAAAAATAAATCATAGGTATACTTACTTCCTACAAGCAATGTCAAATATTGGGAACGTTTGCCAGAACAGGTTAGACTATTGTAATTGTCAGCAAGCGTCATCTGTTTAAAGTGAAGTACAGGAATTGATCCATTACAATATGCAGTTATTCGTGTTTTGTCGAAAAGAATTTCCTCACATTTCCCTGGACAATTGCATGCAGTTATTTTCATACCGCCTAAAACCCATATTGCATGATAATTTTTACATGTGAATGTCGGTGAGGAGTTTTCATAATATAATATTTTTCCGCTTGAATCATTCATATCCACATCTGTTAAACTTGGTTTTACTAAAAATGAAAAGTAAATGACATTTCTTACCAACAATTTTACAGAGAAACAACAGAGTAAAAATATTTATAAAATTTCTTACCAACAATTTTACATTATTTTTAAATTCATGTACAGAGAAACTTTTTTGTTTTTACCTAAACATAATTCATATAGAAGTGTTGGTGGGAATAATTTCAGTAATTAAATGATCGCAACATAAATCAAAACATAAAACAAACGAAAAACTTAACAAATTATACTTTTTTTCCAAAAACACAATTATTCTTGTACACATCATTCAGAATCTGTATCACGGAGAAGATTATCTTTTGATGCTGACAAATAGTTTTCTTATGTGTGGCATCACAACCAAGACTAAAAATGAAGAACTGTACGATTTATCAATTCCTTTTTTCTCACCGTTTTGCTAACTCTGAACCCTTTCCTGGTGCCTTATGTGAATTTTCCCTTTTTTCTTACTCTTACATCCTTCTCCTGTATCTTCATTTTTCCTGACACTTTAATCAACTGGATTTAGATTTCAACAGAATTGAGGAAATATATTAGTAGTCTGTAAGCTACAGTTACAAAAAGGTCAATAACCTCGACGAATTTTGTTTGGCCATTCCGAAATTTGTGCTAATTTTAAGTAGCCATTGTTTCAATCAGCCAGACAGTCTTTAATAGAGGTTGCCTTTTCGTTTTCGCTTCGTCTCCAGGAAAAACAACTCTGAGTTGTGTCGTTCATTCCCAGTTCATGGACGAGTAAGTATGGGTATTATTTTGTATGAAATTTATGTTTTTAATGTTCATGTGTATTATTGTCTGTTTAAAACAAGTTTATGCACGTTTCATGAAATACATGCATCATTTTGTATTAATATTTAATTAATGTTAGAAGTTTGTTTCATACACATTTCGTATGAGTAAATTTTATGTAATTTTCTGGTTTATACTTTTTAGTTGCATCATGTTACTGATAATTCGTTGACGATGTCGATTAAAATTCTTAATTCGTTTAAAATAGTCAAATTCAATTACCAACAAATCACTAGACTAATAGTTGTTGGGATACAATAAGATATCTTATCCTTTTCTCCGAAAACAATATTAGCTTGAGTGACATAATATAGTAAACATATAACCTCAAAATGAAGTAAAAAATATCACCAATAGGTGCAGTGTAAACAAAGAATGATGCTGCGCTATATACAAAGCGAACTATTGATCGCCTAATAAACAAAACTGATAACAACGAAATTATCAAATTTGACAATATATAAACAAATACTGACCCAGTGGGTTACGGTTACTCTATTGAGGGTAAAAGTAAACATACTCACCATTAGCTGTTAACTTTATTATGGAAAGGTGGTTAGTTCTGACTAAACAGCCGAATATTTTTCCTTCGTCTTTTAAAGAAACATTCTTCATGAGAAATGTTGCCTTCGATTGTTCAATGGTCATAGCGAAGTTTTCATCCCCGATATAACCAATACGATTAGAATACATCATTAAAGGTTTTATTAATATTTTTGTTTCATTCAACAAAGTAAGCAGTTCGTCCATTTTCATTTCACAAACCAATGTATAATTATTATTGACTGGTGCCAGAGTTTTTTCATAATAAAATTTACGACTTCTTTCTGAAAAATAAACACAAAAAACAATCATTAATATCCAACACTCAATATTAGAAACAATTTTTGTGAAGGTATAGGATTGATTGAAATATTTTTCTCCTTTCTCAATCATTATTTGATGTAGTGTTGTATTGATAAATATTTGAAAACAAGCCGGATCCGTGTTCGGGCGTTGCCCAGTAGAAATAAAAATAAATTATTTATCTTGAAAATAATAAATATTAGATTATCAAACTCACTTGTTATTTTTATTGATATTTTGACCTTTTCAATTCCATATATATATATTAATATATTTTTTTTATTCAAACACGTTTTTTTAGTCAACTAGGATTACTATGTAGGACATAAAAAATAAAGTTTAATCAATTAATCAAGCTCTAGTCCATCACCTTACAGCTGCTAAACCTCTGACCGACAATCAATATGGACTTAGGCAAGCCCATTCTACAGCAGATATCCTAACTGTAATCTCTAAACTTATATACCATTCACTGGACAAAACAGGAGAGGGTAGAGTGATAGCCCTCGATATATCTAAGGCTTTTGATAGGATTTGCCATGATGGTCTTCTAAGGAAAATTAGATCATACAATATCACTAGAATACATAATGTAATTAAATCCTATATGATACAAAAGCGGGAGTACCTAAGGGGGTCTATCCTGGACCGTTATTATTCTTAATATTCATAAATTACCTCCTTGATAAAATTGTCTCTGAGATGGGTATATTTGCTGATAACACCACTCTCTATAGCAGGGGGAAAACAAATGAACACATGTCTAAGGAAATGGCAGAAACACTAGAGGATGACCTGCAGTCTGTAGTGGAATGGGGACAAAAATGAAGGGTTACATTTAATGCTACCAAGACTAAGCTTGTTTCCTTCAATAATTACAAGAAACCTTCTCTACCACCAATAGCTATGACTATAGAAGAAAAAATACAAGTAGTGGTTAGTAGGGCCCTCCCAACACCGTCTAGTTGATAAACCGTCGGTTCCACTTCGGTTTGTAAAGGAACCTGAGCTCCTGCGGGCCAGTCTCTAAGTGGGAATGCTCTCTATATGGGACGAAATGAAGAAAAGAACATTTTTGGGGTGGGAGATGGAGGGTTAGTGATTGATTTCTTTCTCTCCAAGATGGGTGAAATTTAGAGTGAGTGGTAAAAAGAAAAATTGCCGATAGGAGGGGATGGGAATCTTGAAGGCTTCCTAGTTGGGGAGGGATGAAGCATTCACTCAGCTATCAAAGAGGCTGAAATTAATTACGTTTGACGGTACTGTGTGTTCCACACCTAGGCGGGGAACAAGTATTCAAATTTGTCTCCTTTTCGTACACACAGACTTGCTACATGTATCCATCTTCTGTCAAATGCCGCACGATGCAGTCCTCTTCTATAACATTTGATCTTCACCCGTAGTTGGTGTTTAAAGAAAGCGATCAGATCCTAATCAGAAAAAGACGACCCCCCGCTACCTTGCAGACGCGACGTCCAAATCACCATTCTCGCCACGCCCAGGAACGTAATGTAGACCATTTGTCTTTCCCGGTCCTACAGCGACCTCACGTTGTCAACGACATTGGATACGGTAATCGGACGAGGATACTCGGGATCGATACGAGCCGTCACCTCGCTGACATACGACCAATACTGGCGGAGTTCGCGGTAATCGAAGAAACCGTGATCAGTCGTTTCTACGGCCGTTATTCCGCAACGGGGACAATCAGGCGACTCCAAAAAACCGGAACTGCATCGTGTGTTGTTGAGTGGGAGTGCATTTCGGGCCAATCGCCAGGTCAGAGAGAATTCCGAATTGTTCAGATGACTCAAACCTGGCGTCCAACTCCACACGGAGCGGATTTCTCTGCTGCCAACTACAACGTGCGCATAGCGAGTCGTCAGCGGCCCCCTCACTAGATCCCTGCGGAGTTCACTACGTGTGGCAGTCACAAGGTCGCTAGACCTTGGTAGTCTTTAGCACAGCTCAGCACTCTTTCAGGAAGGCTGAATCTCCCTGCGGCCAGCTACGACTCTCGATAGTGGGGTCGAGAATAAGGTCGGGAAAGGGGGAAGTAATCGCGGGGTGCAACAGTTGATCTACTTGCAGGTAGTTTCTCAGAAAGGCCAGCATCTCGGCGTCCCGATGAGAATTCAAGTCCGGCATTCCCAAACCTCCCTCACACGGACGTTGAATGCAGACCTGTCTGCTCACCCAGTGTCTTTCTCTGTCCCATAGCAGCAAGGACAAGTTCGACGAGAGCTGTTAGGTGCTGTGCAGGCAGGAGAAGTACGGCCAGTCGGTAAAAGATGAGAGGGAAGACGTATGTAATGTAGCGCATGCGTCGGCTCTACCCTTTAAGGAAAGTTATCTAGAAAGCCACGAGTTGACCGCAGACCCCACCTTTAACCGTACCTCCGATCAATTCTTATCAAGCTGGAGACCTGGTCCGAACCACACGCCGAGGATCCGAACCGGACCATCCGTCCAGCTGAAGGGTGCCGGGAGGTTTGCGTTGCCATTCCAGACACCCAACCGCAGTCTACCGACTTACTGCGGTTTATCTTGGCCCCTGTGATTCTTTCGTACTGTACAAGCGCTTCTGACACGATCTCGATGTCTCTGAAGCTCGACACAAAGACTGTGACATCATCGGATACCTTGGCAGCTTAGCCGCTATCTAAGCCTAGCTCTAACTACTTGGCCTTCGTAATGCTTGCTAGTCTCGCGTAGAAGGGTCTGCTTAGCTAGTTCCTGACTAAACCTATCACCCTTCCCCGTAGTCTGGGCTAGTTTGTGCCCTAGCTGATTCTTTATCTTGGCCTTAGCTTGTGCGAGGCGCTCGGTATACTTGACGGAGAAGCTTTGAGACCTAACATCACTTACTCCCGGTAACCGCCCACACTAGTGCCTTTTTAATTAATTCTCTTAACTGATATCGGAAGTTTGTATTTCCAGAAGGGAGGTGTTTAACTTTCAGTACCCCCCCCTAACTTAGGCCTATTTCCTAGCTTCAGCCGGGCCATGACTATTATAGGAAGTCTACTTCGCCTCTCCTGACCAACATCCTATCAAAATAGGTGTTTTGATAGGAGGAAACGCTATTGGTCCACATGCACATCTCCCGCCCAGGATGATCGACCCGAAACCTGCCGACCAGACCACATCTAGCCATTAGATCAGCCAGGCTGGACTCGCACCTCTCCGACCTTCTAGCTGTGCGTCCTTCCTTGTTTAACTCGGGGTTTTAGATAAGGTTCACATCCCCCATTAGCACTACCAGCTTCCGACAATCTACAAACGCATCGAGCTGACTGAAGAATGAGACCCTCTCGTGAACGGTGCTGGGCGCATGAACCGCAATCACCCGAAACCCAAAATCTTTTATGGCAACATCGGCCATGACCAATCTGCCCTCCGCATCCCTATGAGCAACGTCGACCATTGCGGACAGGGTACGTTTAACTTACAAGGAGACTCTCTTCCCCCGCGTGGCCCTGTCGGTGGGGTATTAGAATACGCCGACTGCCCCCCTGCAGAGGGTAAAAGTCCCTCAATGGGGGCCCTGGATATGACTTTAAACTATATCCAGTGGTGAGGCCCCAGCTTGTGGGCTTTGGGGAGTGTGGAGCAACCCTTTAATTACCATTGCTCCCAGGTCCACTCTGACCCGGAGTGGTAGTACCTGTTAGGGTCTCAACTATGGGTTAAATAGAAACCGACGTGAAAACAACAAATATATTCTATTAAAAAAATTTTTCTTCAAAATCTTTGGATTCGGCATTAAATAACCCGAAAAGGGTTGATATGCCGTAAAACAAAAACAACCAACCAACCCTTCCCCCGCGAGCTGCCATATGCTGAGAAAACCTCAAAATCTCGGGCTAGCACCTGACAGTCCACAGAAGAAACGAAATGCGTCTCCTGAATCACAGCCACATCCACTCCCAGGGACAAGAGATCGTGCCATGGTACCTACCTTAAGGTGTGTCACACTCTGCACCGAAGTCAGCCAGGGAAAGGACGCCGACGTTGTATGCAATGCTCAAGGTGGTCAAGTTTTTCATTTCCTGACTATCTCTCACCATGCTGCCGACGTCTAAAGGAAAAGTCAATTTCAGAGCCCTATAAAGTGACGGATGAACAAATACTGGGACCCTTCCCTTGTATTGTTTTGACAGTTCGTCCAGGGAAGGGTAATTTTTTCTAATGAGTTTAAATCCCAGAACAGCCCTTTCAGCGGCCTCCAGCATTGTCTACACGTTGGTCTCGCAGGCCCCTGGAAGCCTGATGAAAGTTGTTAGCAGTGGGGCGTCGGGAAATTAGAGGGTACATTAACGTTTTTCCCCTATCTGTTGGCAGTTCAGCAGAGGTTTTAAATTTTTCCTCTGCCGGTTTGGGAAATTCGTTGCCACAGAGGTGGTGTACAAAACAAAGTTTCTCCCTCGTTTCAAAGGCGAGGGCCCTGTCGGAGTAAGTCCGTGAGCGGGAGAATCTGAAGGGTCTCCCCCTTCCCGGGTTCATTCTTTTCTTTCTGGGGTGGTGGCTAAATTTGTATTGATGTGGAGACAGGTGTCTGTGTGGTGTCTGGTGTTGGTGACTGGTGTTGGTGCAGTGTCTGGTGTTGGTGTGGTGTCTGGTGTTAGTTTGGTGTCTGGTGTTGGTTTGGTTTCTGGTGTTTGTGTGGTTTCTGGTGTTGGTGTGGTGTCTGGTGTTGGTGTGGTGTCTGGTGTTGGAGTTGGGGCAGTGTCTGGTGTTAGTACGGTGTCTAGTGTTGGTGCAGTGTGTGGTTTAGGGGTGGAAGTGGCCTGTGTTGTTGTTAGGGGTGGTGTATGCTCACAGGGGATGGGAGCCACCTTTTCTTTCCCTTTTCTTCTTGTACTTTTCTTTTTTATTCTTTCAAATGAACCGGGGAGTGGTGAGGTTGAGTTCCTCTTCCTCTCGCTAGCGGATTCATCCTCAAATGAGCATTTTCTTCGCTTGGTCCCTGTCTCAATTAGTGCGGGGACCGTTGGTTGTTGTTGCTTCTCTAGTTGCTGTTTCTCTGGTTGATGCTGTTGCTGCTCTGGTTGCTGCGGCCGTTTTTGTTGCTGCTGCTCCTGTTCTGGCTGTTTCTGCTACGGCTTTGGCTGCTGGTGTTTTTGTTGTTGCCGCTGCATCGGCTGCTGCTGTTGTGCCTACTGCCGCGGCTGTTGCTGCGGCTATTGTGGAGGCTGCTTTTGTGGAGGCTGCTGTTGTTGTTGCTGCCTCGATTGTTGGGTTGGTGGTGGGAGGGTGGCAGATGGGATTGTGGGCTTCCGTTTCCGCCCCGTTACCGTGCTCTATTTGTCCCTCTTGACCTCCTGCGTGGTTTTGGGTTTCCTTGGTGCTGGGGTTGGTGCTCCGGTTGCAGGAGTTATGACAGTCTTTTTTTACACTGGTGCTGTCTCAGGGGTTGGGACCGCCTTTGGTGTCACTTCAGTAAGGGTTGACATTTGGGGGCAGCTCTTGGCATTGTGGCCCTGCTTTTAGCAAAACTAGCAGTGCGGTCGATGGCCCTCCACCACAACCGTCATAGTTGCCTCCTTGAAAGTCAGCTGTGCTGGTATCGCTAGGAAGCCTTCTCTTTATAGCCTCATGGCCACATTGTATCTGCTGAAGTGCATGCCAGTTTTTGACTGTACTGGGGTTACTTTTTCTATCTCGCCGAACTGGATTAAGAGGGGTCCCAGTATTTCTAAAGGTATTTGCATAGGTACGTTGAATACCTGCACCCGCGCCCTTCTTCTGTCCTGGTATTCGGGCATTAGTTTGACTCTCCTGTGCTTTATTTCTTGGAGGAGAGTCTCTCCGCATCTTCCTTGGTAGATGGGAGGATGTCCCACATGGCATAGCTTCTCTGGTACAGGTATAGTACCAGAATGTTTAGTTTGTGTAGGAGCCCCGCCATGTCTTCCTTTTTCATCCTCAGAAGGTGGTTTTCCGGTATATCGGAGATGACGACTATCACATCCTCGGTGCCTGGCACTGGTTTAATTTGTGCCCTTCTATGTATTGTCGGTACTTGGTCAAGT
The DNA here is from genome assembly GCF_053919585.1 of Euprymna scolopes. Lineage (NCBI taxonomy): Eukaryota > Metazoa > Mollusca > Cephalopoda > Sepiida > Sepiolidae > Euprymna > Euprymna scolopes. The sequence continues at coordinate 85,266,968 of NC_136508.1, read as the reverse complement.
ACAGGTCTCTGTACTCTTGAGGGGACAGTTGCTTCTCTACAGTCTTCCCCCACACAGATCCTCTTGTTAGTGTTGGTGTTGGGTCTTTGGTGGGGTTGGATCGTTTTTGGGGGTTCTTTAATGGAGGTCGCCCCTGTCTGTTTTTGGCGACACTTCCTACCTCCCCAGAGTTCATATTCTGTCCTTTCATGGGAGTTTTGCTTTTTTTGGGGGGGAGAGGGGGGTCTCCTTCGTTCTGCTCTCTTTTGGGACCGACTCTTCTTGGTTGATATTTTTTCCAGGAGCAGCTTCTCTTTTGGGAGGAGTCGGTCTCTTGGGGAGTGTTGTTCTTTTTTTATTGTCCTTGAGGGCATCTGCCCCTCCTTTGGTGATGAGTATGCTCCCTCATTCTCCTGATTGGCTCCCCTTTTTGGGGGAGCAGTCTTCCTGAGAAGCACTGTCCTTTGGGGCTAGTGTCTCTTTATTTTTGTGGTCAGAGTGAGATTCCCCGACCGACTTTTGTTTTTCACCCCTTTGGGGGAAGTCGCCCTCAAGGGGAACTGCTCGTAAATTTTCTCCCTTCTGGGGGGCGTCCAGTGGTTTATTGTCTGGGCAGTACGGCCTATTGTTTTTTTTGTGTTGCTGCTCCTCCTGTTGGGGAGTCGTCCTCTTGGGGAGCAATTGTTTCCGTGGTAGCCCCCTGGCTTGGGGTATCCATAGTGGTGGCCCCTAGGCAGGGGTATCCATTTTTGTATCCTCTTCTCTTGGTTCCGTTTTGAAAGTTGCCAAAACGAGTGACATGGAGACGGCGTCCAGAGTGGGGAGCCGACTTTGGCGCCAAAAAGAAGTGGCGCCAAGAGGGGAGATAGAACTGAGAAAGGGAGTGGTAAGTTATTGGAGGGAAGAGAGAAAGTGTTTCCGACCCTCCCTCGCGCGAAGGTTGTAAATTATCAGCTCGGACCCCCCTGCGAGGGGGGGGGGAGAGCAGAAAAAGACAGACAAAGTGGGGTGCAGACAGAACGCTACGCAAACAAAAAGCTCATCAGAGTCACAAGAATGTGTCGCCAGAACAGCACTGCTTCGCGTGATATATGTAGTAAAAACTGATGCTAGATCTTGGGCCAAAGGCCAGAAAAGGCCCACTAAAGAGGGGGGAGAGCTGTATTTACTTGCTTCCCCACGAGAGTAAATTAGGCATGAGGCCATTATTTAATGTGGAGAGGGAGGAGAGGGAAGGGAAAAGGGGACCAGCTCCCGAGAGATGGGAAATGGGAGCTGGATAGTAAGAGCCTCTTGGTATATGGACCAGAAGCCCATTGCCGCAAGGACATTGGTCTTTGATTGCAGCATCTACCGGAACAGATACTACACTTTGAGGTATTAAATCCTTGATTCAGGCTACAATTACAAAGCAAGTTCCAACTGAACAAAAAACTTAGGCACAAGGCCAACTCAAAAGGGGAGAAAAAGGGGGTCGTTGGTCATCCTTGTCACTCCAGAACTTAAAACAAACGTTTCTCTTAGCTAGTATCTTCTTTCACCATAATATCGCATTCACCCTTTCGAACTGGGGGACGTCCTACTTAGAACACAATTGTTTAAAACATTTTTTTATTAAGGTGTAAAAACAAAAACAGATAACAATAATATACTACACTTTGATATTGGCTTGAAGGCCAAACCCTCTTCGAAAAGAGGGGTCGAGCTCTCTCTACCGTGCTAGAAAGCTACTTACGCCTGAAAGTATCCTGTACCTCTATAAAGCCACCATTCGCCCATGTATGGAGTACTGTTGTCACATTTGGCTGGTACATCTGCTACTTGTCTCTCACTCCTAGACAAGGTTCAAAAGAGAGTCGCCAACCTGATAGGTCCTGAACTGTCATCTAAGTTTCAACCTCTATTCCATCAACGAAATGTTGCATCCCTCTGCCTGTTCTACAAGTACTTTAATGGTGAATGCTCAGACGAACTACAAGCACTTTACCTCCTCAACATGAATACCCCCGACAAACCCGACAAGCTACTAAGTCTCGTCCCTTTACAGTAGAGATCCCTAGGTGCAAGAAAGCCTTTTACTCCAATAGTTTCTTCCCCAGAACTGCAGGTCTTTGGAACTCCCTTCCGGGATTCTGCTTTCCCAACTATACTGACATGCAGAAGTTCAAGTGTAATGTGAACAGACAACTTTCTACTCATCTCCCTTCATAATATCCCTGCTACTTATGTCCGCGATAGTAGCCCCCTACTTTAAAGTGGCACTGTGCCTTGTTTGGGATGAAAATTGAATAAAAAAAAAACAGTTTCGGTTTATTTTTATTCTACATTTCAAAATTTTTATTTTATTTTATTTTTTACATTTCAACAGTAGTATCTGTTCTTTTAATATACTTTCCTTTCCTCGGTCAGTAAATGAGAATTCTTTCTAGACTGCGGACATTTTAAATTTTGCTTTAATCTTAAGCATTCTTTTTTGTGGGAGATGAATGTTTCTCACATAAAAAAAAACTTTGCGTCTAAATCAACTAAATTGGAACAATATAATAAATAGTAAAAGTAAAGGATACTTTACAATCGACAAATAGTTATTAAACAAACAAAGAAGCAAACACAAAGAACAGCAATATATATATATATATATATATATATATATATATATATATATTTGTAGTTATATATATATATATATATATATATATATATCAAGAGCAGAATTAGACGAAAAATCGGTTTGTAATGCGGAGAAAATCCATCAATGTTGAATCTATTTTGAAAAGTAAAAAATATATGAATAAAAATAAATATACACCAAACCGAAAAAATGGCGTATAATTGGCAATTATTAAAACCCAACGCAGAGTAAGACAAGGACGGTTTTTAATATAGAGAAATCTGGCCACTTCGAATTGGGACAAAATAAAAACTTGCAGTCTAGAATGATTTCTTCTTCACTGACCGAAAACAGAACAGATACTAAACATTAAACCGTTTCTATTTTGCAAAGTAAAATGAAAATAAACCGAAAAAAAGAGAGTTACAATAGGCACTTCTTTTAATTCTTTTGTAAATATTCTAGGCAGACAATTTTCTTTAATTTTAAACGGTTGCGATTGATTCGTTAATTTATCACAGTGGCAGATAGAGACTGACAACACCAGCCACAAAAATGCTGCCTCATAGCCGACTTGAGGATAGCAATGCAAAATCTAAAAAAACATTTTAAACTTCCGAAAGAGAAAACCTGTGCAGATCGATGGTAATATAAAATTTTCTTGCGTTTGAAAAAAATTATATTTTTATAAATTTGTTTGTCAAATTTTTTCATAATCTCCATTTTGTAAAAAACATAATTCTTGTGCCCCTTTTTAGATAGACATAACAGTGTTCCGGAAAAGGAAAATAAATATTCTAGAACAAAAAGGAAATATAATCAGAAAAAAGAACCCATTTGACAGTAAGAAAATTAGTTGAATAAAGTAAGATTTCGACATGTTTTGGCGAAAATAAACCTTTCTAGATAGAGGTATTTGAGTGACGGTTTTAGGGCTGATTTGTTCCAATTTAATTGCATTTATTTACTTATTTTGATTGATATCTAAAGAATACAAAACTCTTCCCAATACTTTATTGTATGAAAAACCTGAATGCTTTTCATCGCGTTATTTTATTAAACAATTTAAACGAAATGATTCATCACAAAGAAAAATAACGTATTTAATACAGAATAAGTCTGATGAGCGTTAGAAGAAATCCTTCTAGAATGAAACAATGCCCATTTTGTTTGTACAAGCAAAGTGTATCTGGATGTGCTGAAGACTCTGAGTGCGGCGGCAGGAATTGACGGCGGCCTACAAGTCCAAAGAGACCAAGACTTGGCTTCCGAAGGAGTGCTACGACTTTGTACCCTTCTCTCATTGGCCCCTCCTCCTCCCACTCGAACCAGTTGGACTACTTCGTTTGGTTACACATCGACCACCAACATGACATCCCACAACACCAAAGCCAGCCTGATCGCCGCCATCCGCCGAGTATTCGTCGAGCTCCCGTCGGCGCTTGTGGAAAAGGCATGCTCCCAGTTCCGGATCCCTATCGAAGCGGTGATTGTTACTAAAGGCGGCTACATTTAATAGATGTCAGCTCTACTACATAATCAAGTTACCTGAATTGATTTTTTCAATAAAAGTTTGAAAATAAAGCTGTAGTGTTGTTTATTTAGGGAGACAATTTTATTGTTCTACACGGTATTTTTCACAAATATCGAAAAAAAGTATTAAAAAATACATTTGTTAATCAATATTTCCATGTTTATTTAAAAATAGATTTAAAAATAGGTTTTATTTAAAACATTGTTTTAATTATCACAATTTGAGCTACTGAGCAACACCCACTATATTCCACTATCAGGGATAATTTTCTGCTACAATCTCATGAATTAATAATATATTGGATCAAATCTCTACTATTATATTAAAGGAACTTTGTGTGTTTGCGTGTGTGTTTGTGGGGGAGGGTCGTTCCTCATGAACTCGAAAACGGCTCGTTCGACTTTTATAAAATTTCATACGAAAGTACTTTATGTGCTTAGCAGTGTTCTTAGATGAGTTTTTGTATTGGAATGTCTTCGATATGTATCGATAATCGATAATCGATAATCGATAATCCTATAAAAGAAGGAACAGGCGAATTTGACAAAGTTAACACCTTACACAGCCTTACATCATAAGTGCACCTGAGAAATTTTATTACTACACAAGCCGAAAGGCCTGACATATAAAATCAAGTTATTTCTTTAATATGACATTGACACGTTCAAAATGAATGTTCTCGTTTAATATAAAATGGCACAATGATACTTGACTTTTTTTTATTTTAAACTTAAATTCAAACTTTTATAACCACACAAGCAGTAAAGCCAGGCATATAAAATCATCAGTAGATTTTTTGATATGACAGGGGCGAGTTCGAACTTAATATTTCTGTTCAGAGCACAATTAAAGCATGATACTTGACTTTTGCATTTTAAAATCAAGCCATTATATATATATATATAAATAATTTTATAAAATCAACAGTAAGTTCTCTAAAGTGCAACATATACTACAATCTATTGTACACTAGGTCACTGTGAGAGGCATGTGAAGTTTCCTACCGCTGCACCTCGAAGGGTCCTCAACTAGAGCTGATAATAAATCGCTTTGATTGAAAAAAAAAATGAGCGCTCGTTATTCAATTCCGGGCAACGCCGAATCTCGCTGCTAGATTAATATAATAAACTCTGATGAAATAAGGCGATGCAAACAAGTTTGTATAATAAAAATGAATAATAAATATACTTACTTCCTACAAACGCGTTGACCCAACCATCGGTAGAACACCTGATCTGATAAAAACCAAGCTTCATTTGTTTGAAGTGAAGAACAGGACTTGATCCATTACAATATGCAGTCATTTGTGTTTTGTTGAAAAGAATGTCTCCACATTTCCCGGGACATTGGCATGCGGTTATGTTTTTTAAGTTTATACTCCATAATGCGTGGGATCTTTTACACATGAATGTCGATGATGAGTTTTCATAATATAATATTTTTTCACTTAAAGCCGTTACGGGCTCATCTGTAAACTTTGCTTTCATTTAAAAAAAAGAAAAAAAATGGTTAAAATAAAGAAAAAAGAATGAAATTTCATTACATTCATTTAACATAATTTCTAAATTCATGTACAGAGAAACAATATTTGTGTTTACGTAACTATAATAAAAGTATTTGTGGGAATAATTTCAGTTATATTTCAAGTAAATGATCGCAACATAAATATTTTCAGTAATATTTCAGCAAAAGAAATTAAATGATTGCAACACATAAAACAAACGAAAACCTTAGCAAATATGACTTTTATTTCCAACATCTGAGTTATGATTTCTATTCTTAGTTCATGAGTGTCGGGTAAGTGTCGTATTATTTTGTATGAAATTATAAGTTTATTGTCTTTTTTTTTGTACGTTACATGAAATGTATGCATTTTCTTACAATTTCTTTGATGAATTTTCCATATAATCGAACTTTATGTCGCGTTCTTGTTAGCAATTGTTTTAGTTTCACAATTTTATTGATAATTATCATTTTATGGGTTACAGTGCTTTATTATTTAAGTTTATTAGTTTAAAATAATCAAATTGAATTATCAACAAATTACTACACTAATAGGTAAAGTTATTCGGACACGATAAGATATCTTATCTTTTTCCTCGAAAACAATATTAGCTTGAGTGATATAATATAGTCTGACCGTATTCCACATAGACAACCAGACTTATGTTAAACTTGATTTAGTTTCCATTTAATTTCATTTTGCAACTGATAGAATAGTCATTTCTTGGATATAAAATGAGTGAAGAGTGAATATAATAAACTGTGAGATAAAAAATAAATGGAACCTTGACGATGGCATTGAAGATTTTGCTATTTCATATGATGATATACTGAGCGCAATTATTGCAGACAACAAAGAAGAAACTGGTTGAAACAATTACGCAATATGGTATTTAGAAACAGGATCACACTATGGCGTCGTAATCATCAGAAGCCATGAATTTGTGTTACAAACTCCACGGCCCTGCCAATAAGGTACTATGTAATTGATATTTACAAATGCCCTCAAGCATTTCCTTAAGAGATTGTTGATCTCGGTTTAGTTTAAAATATAATTTTTATTATTAAATGCACAAAATGAATGCATGAATCTTAAAGAATATTTTCTGATAATTATGCAAACATCAAAGCAGGGCAACTTTATTTAAAGCTCAGATCCAACTATTGCTTGAATCTCAGAAGCAATGGCCCCTTAAAAATAGCTGGAAAACACTGTTTAGATATGCTTGGCAACTAATTTTAAAGATCCTAGGTAGAAAACGTCATTGAAATATCAAATAAAAGTATTGTTTCAAAATTGGAGACAAAAAATTTATAAGCTTAGAAGATACTATTATTAAAATATCTAAGCCAACAATTGTTTAAATTGTTTGTTCTCTGTAAGAAACAATTTTCAATTGTTTGCATTGAACTATTTTAAAATCCGGAAAGAAAAAAAGTGAATACAATCTTAGTTATTGTGATTGTCTATTTATGCTCTGTTGCTAAATGATAACATTGATCGAGCTTTTACATTGAAAATTTCTGGTAAATGTTATTAAGTGTGCAAAACAGAAAAAATGTCCGTTACCTCCCATATAAGAAATATATATTTCTATACCAATAATATGTACAGAGTTGCGCATATTAGTTTACCAATTCAAACCAAAATACCTATAAGGTTCAATCAGTGTAATCTCTACAACTATTAAACTTGCAATAGACTAATTTAGATTGTTAGATTCAAAGAAATTGCAAGAAATAATATCGACTTTACTCACAATCTGATTACGCCAATAAGATGTTATGTGATTGACAGATGCAACTAAGCATTTTTTAACGATTGTTAACTGATTACGCTTAAGTTTAAAATATCGATCTCTTCGTTAAATTCCCTAAGTGAATGCATGAATATTTTCTGATAATTTTGTACACGTGTCCAAATCCGAGTTGATTGCCCCTCAAAGCAGGAGCAAATTTGTTTAAAGCTCATGGATAACTATCGCTTAAGGATCCGATGTAACTATTGTTTGAAAATCATGACTAGCATGTGTTTCAAGAACGTAGGTAATCAATCAGAGGCAATCATTCTTGTAAAGATTGTTTAAAAATCGTATGCAATATTTTTAAAGCTTGGTAGAAACTGTCGCTTAGATATCGAAGCTGAAACAATTTTAACGATCAGAGGAAATCAATGTTTTTAGACCGGTGGAAATATATATCTAAAAAATCAGAGGAAGCTATGATTTAAAGATCGAAGACAATCATTGTTTAAAGAATTAGAAACAATTTTTCTTTTAAGATCGGAGAAAACCTTTTTTAAGGATCGTGAGAAACAATTCTTTAAAGATCGGAGGCAACCATTGTTTAACAGTGAGAATCAACTATTATTTAACGATTGGAGCCAATAAATGCTTTAAAACTCGGATGCAGTCATTACTTAAAGAACAAAAGAAACCATTTTTAAAGACGAGAGGCAATTTTTGCTTAAAGAGCAAAAAAAAAAAAAACACTTTGTAAAGACCAGAGACAATTATTGTTTAAAGATCAGAAGTAAAACTCCTTTTCAAAGTTAAGGAAACCATTAGTTAAAGATCTGAGGCAACCTTCGTTTGAAAATCGAAAGGGATCGTTGTTTACAAATATACCTCAAAGAGAGGCAATTCTTGCTCTAAGCATATTTTAATTTTAGTTGATTTAAGCATGAGAAGACTGAAGATCAATGAGGAAATACAAGATAATACAAAACAAAATGCTTGAAAGATTGTTTTCAAGTAGGAATCGCAAGAATGTTTACTCATAGTAAACAAGTAATGATTATTTAAACAGAATAACATTGTATATTTCATTTTGTTTTTCATAATATTCAATCATATAATGTGTTTGAAATCTAATATTAAAAAGAATAAATCTGCAGAACATACCAGCATAACATAACGTGCAAAAGAATAGCAGTATCACGAGCTTCATCATCTGTAAAAAAAGAAAAAGATATATATGACATGTATTTTAATTCAAATAATCCTATTTATAGTAATAAGGTTTAACAATAGATCGTGTATGAATCTTAAAATAATAAAAAACAAAAACAAATCATCTATATATTATTTGTGCCAGGATCTACATTAACACTTGAAAAACAAAACTTTAAAAACATAACAAAATAACATATGGGATCGATGAAAAATAAATGTTAATCACAGAAATAAAATTCCTACTTTTAATTTTTTTTATTACGTGAATTTTATAAACTGCTCCTTATATTTTATTTATTGTGTGACTTTTATAAAATGCTACTTATAATTAGTTTATATGTAGATTTTATAAGATGTTACTTATATTTTATTTATTATGTGAATTTTATGAAATGCTTTATATTTTATTTTATTGTATGAATTTTATAAAAAGTTACTCATATCTTATTATTTAATAAGTAGATTTTATAAAATGCTAGTAATATTTTATTTATTGTGTGAATTTTATTAAAGGCTATTAAATATTTTATTTATTGTGTAAAATATATAAAATGCTACTTTTATTTTATTTATTGAGTGAATCTTATAAAATGCTACTTATATTTATTGTGTGAATTTTATAGAATGGAACATATTTTATTTATTCTGTGAATTTCATAAATGCTAGTAATACTGTATTCATTGAGTGATTTCATAAAATGTTACGAATATTTTATTTTTTGTGTGAATGTTATAAAATAGACTCATATTTTATTTATTCTGTGAAACCCAGGAAATGCTAATAAAATATTATTTATAATATGAATGTTATAATATTCTACTTTTATTTATTTATTGTGTCAATTTTAGAAACTTCTTACTTTTAATTAATTTATTGTGTGAAGTAGATATGATGTAACATATATTTTATTTATTCTGTGAATTTTATAAAATAAAATATTTTATATATTGGATAAATTTTATACAATGATTAATATTTTTTATTGTGTGTATTTTATAAAATGCGGCAAAGATTTTATTTCTATTATTAATTATCTAAAATGCAAATAATATTTAATTTCTTGCGTGAATTTTATAAAATGATACAAATATTTTATTTATTGAGTGAATTTCATAAGATGCGATAGATATTTTATTTATTCTGTGGATTTAAAAAAATGTAAACAATATTTAATGTATTGTGTTAAATTAATAAAATGTTATTAATATTATTTTTTCTGTGAAGATTATAAAAGGCTAGTAATATTTTATTTATTGAGTGAATTTTAGAAAATGCTACTAATATTATATTCATTGTGTGAATAGTATAAAATACATCTTATATCTTTTTATTGGATAAATTTTAATATCATTTTGCTAACAATTTATTTATTGTGTTAATCTTCTAAATGCTACTAAGATTTTATTCATTGTGTGAATTTTATAAAATGCTTAATATATTTTTTTATTGTGTAAATGTTTTAAAATTCTACTTTTATTTTTATTGGGTAAATTTCTAAAAAATATCTTAAAATTTTATTTATTGGGTGAATTTTACATAATTTTATATTTTATTAATTGAGTGCATTATATAAAAATAGTATAGATATCGTTTATTGTGTGAATTATATACAATGCTATTTATATTTATTTATGGTGTGAATTTTATAATATTTTATTTACATGTTATTTACTATGTTAATTTTATAAAATGTTACGAATATTTTATTTTTTGTGTGACTTTTATAAAATGTTATTTATATTTAATTCATTGCGTAAAATATATAAAAAGCTATTTTATTTATTGCGTAAATTTTATAGGGTGCTACTTATATTTATTGTGTGAATTTTATATAATGGACAAATATATTTATACTAATAGTTTTATAAATGCTAGTAATATTTTATATATTGTGTGATATTATAAAATGGACGAATATTTTCTTTATTGTGTGGATATTATAAAATACGAATGATATTTTATTTATTGAGTAAATTATGTAAAATTTTACTAACATTTCATTTCTGTGTTAATTTTATAAAATAGATTACTATTGAATTTATTCTGTGAAACTTGAGAAATGTTCATAAAATATTATGTAAATTGTGAATGTTATAAATTTCTACGTTTATTTATTTTTTGTGAATTTTTAAAAATTCAACTTTTTTATTTATTGTGTGTGTTTTTTTAAATTCAACATTTAATTTATTTATTATGATGATTTTATAACATTCTACTTTAAATTTATTTATTGCGTGAATTTCATAGAATACTACTCATATTTTATCTATGGTGTGGCATATATAAAATGCTACTAATATTTTACTAGTGAATGTTATGAAATGCGATTTTAATTCATTTATTGTATGAATATTATAAAATGCGACTTTTATTTTATTTATTATGTGAATTTTATAAAATGCTATTATATGTAATTTATTGTGTAAATCTTATAAAATGCTGCTTATATTTTATTTATAGTGTGACTTTTATAAAATTTTAGTTATATTTTATTTATTTTGTGAATTTTTAAATGCTATTTCTTATTTTCTTATTGTGTTAATTGTATAATATACTACTTCTTCATTTATTGCGTGAAGTTTAAAATATGACTATTTCAATTAGTGTGTGATTTTATTTTTAGAAAATTTTACTTATATTTTATTTATTGTGTGAATTTTAATAAAATGCCATTTTTATTTCATGTATTCTGTGATATTCTAAAATGTTCCTTATATATTGTGTGAATTTTATAAAATGCAACTTATGTTTTATTTAGTGTATTAATTTTCTAAAATGTTAATTATGTTTTATTTATTGTGTAGATTTCATAAAGGCAACTACTATTTTATTTATTATGTGAGTTTTAAAATGTTACTTATATTTTACTTACTGTGTGAGCGTTTTATAAAATGCTACATTCTTGTATTTACTGTGTGAATTATATAAAATGCTACTTATACTTTATTTATTGAGTGAATTTTATGAAATTCTACATATATTTTGATCATTGTCTGAATGGTGTAAAATTTTACTCAGATTTTATTTATTGTGTAAATTTATAAAATGATACTTATATTTTATTTATTTTCTGAATTATATAAAACACTACTTAGAATTTAATTATCGTCGGAATCTTATAAAATTTTACTTATATTTTATTTATTGGGTGAATTTTATATAATGTTATTTATAGTGCGAACATTTTAAATTGCTACTCATATTTTATTTATTGTATGACTTATATTTTATTTATTGTGTGTATTTTATATAATGTTTCTAATACTTTATTTATAGTGCGAATATTTTAAATTGCTACTCATATTATTCATTGTATGAAATCTTTCATAGTTTTACTCATATTTTATTTATTGTGTGAATTTTATAAAATTATAGATTTTACTTATTAAGTGAATTATATAAAATCATATTTGAATTTTATTTATTGTTAAAATTTTACAATTATTTTATATATTTTATTTATTGTGTGAATTTTATAAAATGTTACTAATATTTTATTTATTGTGTAAATTTTATAAAATCTTTGTTATCTTTGTAGTGGATGAACTATATAAAATGATACATTTATTTAATTTTTTGAGTAAATGTTAAAATGTTCTTATATTTAATTTACTATACAAAATATATAAAATTCTACTAATATTTTAAGCATTGTGCTTTTTATTAAATGCCACTTTTAATTTATTTATTTTCTGAAGTTTATTAAATGCTACTTTTATTTTATTTATTGTATGAAATTTATAAAATGCTATTTGTATTTCTTATATTGATTGAAATTTGTAAAATGTTATTTATATTTTATTTATTGTGAATTTTTTAAAATGCTACTAATATTTTTTATAGTGCGAATTTTTATTAAATGTTACTCTATTTTATTGATTCTGTAATTTTATAAAAGGCTTCTCATATTTTATTTTTTGTGTTAAAATTTTAGTAATATTATATTTACTGTGTATATTTTATAAAATTCAGCTTATTTTTTATTTATTGCGTAAATCGTATAAAATGCTACTCATAATTTATTTATTGCGTAAATTTTATAAAATGTAACTCATACCTTATTTATTGCGTGAATTTTATAAAATGCTATTTATATTTTATTTACTGCGTAGAATTTTTATAAAATGCTATCTTCGTTTTAATTATTATGTGAATGCTACTAATAATATAATGGTTATTGTGTGAATTTTATAAAATGTTATTCATATTTTATACATTGTTAGAATACAATATGAAGAGCATTTTATAAAATTCACACAATAAATAAAATATAAAATGTTTTTTATATTTTATTTATTGTGTGAATTTTATAAAATGCTCCTCATATTTTATTTTTTTTTGTGTGAAGGTTATACATTCTACTTATCTTTTTATTTATTGCGTGAAATTTATAAAAATTTTATTTATTGTGTGAATTTTATTAAATACTACTTATTTTTAATTTTTTGTGTTTATTGTATAAAAATATACTTATATTTGATTTATTGTGTGTATTTTATAAAATGTTATTTTTATATATTTTTTATTTGAGCCATTACCCTTTGAAAAAGGAATTCTGGTTTCTAAAAATTGCCTGGGCCATCCCGTCGACGTTCTTGATTGAAACACCGTAGGCAGTTAGCAATTAACTAACTCTACCTTAAACCTGGGGAAGTAGACCTTCTAGAATGAATATCTCAGTCGGACGGTAAAAGGCCACCGAAATAGCCCCGTTTTTGCTGTCTGCATTATCAGGATCGGATTCCTCATTGCGTAGTCTATCGTCAATGTTAACAGACGGCAAATGAGTGCCATTAATGATGGTATTTACTTTCTTTCCATCACAAGAAAATATTACACAAGACCAAAAGTTTCATATAATCAAACCAGCATCCCTAAAGAAGAGTCAGTCTGGCCTCCTAAAAATAGCATAGAGAGCCACGTTAGCATTTATCGGTCGGGTTGCCTCAGACTAATTCAATCCTAAGCATTCTTAGGATTACTCAGGACATTTACCCCGACCTGAAAAGTAAAAGTTCACTGACATGGCCCTGTTTCTGCTGGACTAATTGTTGAGATCGGATCCTCGACGTGTGTTCAATTGCCGTCTGGACGGCAATTGAATACCAATACGAGTGCCACGGTACTTGGTCGTAACTTTATTCATAGTGTCTGCAAGTGTTGATCTATTCCCAAAATCAAGTAAATGAAAATCACACCATCAAATATCGATTACCTTCTTACAATAAAATATATATTTATATCTTAGAATATAAAATTATGTGTTGAAAAGACCATACCGTCCTATGACGTATGGGATAAGGTGAAAAAAGATAAAAGATGAAATTATCAATATAAAAATAACTTCACATTGTATTTTATTAATTTTGGCTTTTAACAGTCTGGTTTCATTTGTCTAGTACGAAGAAGCCTTTATTTCCTATTTTATTGTTAATAAATCCCATCGTCATAATTTCTTAAAAGGTTCTGTGTTAAGATTTGTCGACACCATCAAAACTAGAGGATCAATTACAATGATGCGCAACATAATTTTTAATTTGATCTCATCTTCATGAAGCATTTTTTCACAAAGAAAAAAATTATTATATTAGCTTCTTACAACAAAATACATATTTATATACTAGTTTAAATAAATTGGCTGAAAATAAATAGTTTAACCCAAATGAGAACGTTTTTCTTCTAACCACATTTTGCCGAGATATGACGTATGACGTATGAGAACGTGACTATAGATTAACTTTTCGCCAATAAGATAAATAATTATATATCTTAACGTATGAAACGATGGCTTAAAAAGTAATATTTTTAAAATTAATTTATTTCTCTTTTTACTTTGCCAAATCGTCTAATGATATAAAATATAAGATTCAGAATATATATATATATATATATATATATATATATATATATATATATATATATATATATATGTATATATATATATTTGTAGTCATCGACATACAGTCCTGTTTCGTTGTATCACAACTCATCAGTGCCTCTAGACTAGCATCTCTCCAAGCCAAGGATTGAACCTAGAACCGCCGTGTAGACATTCTGCAGTTCACCCACTCGACCATGGATTATGTGTCGTCGGAATGTCTATTTAAATAGACACCCGCCACCACTTTTATAGTGCTCAAATCGCCTGTTCGTAAACAAAGAAACAACGAGCTTCGCATTTTCAGCCAATTAAGTAGCAGGTGAGATTATTTACGACAGTGCTCTACCCAAAGAGGGGGGCTTATAAACTTGTACAACAAAATAAATATATATATCTTAACGTATGAAACGATGGTCTTAAAATGAATATTTTTAAAATGATTTTTTAAAAAATGAATTTAATTCACTTTTTACTTTGTCAAATCGCCTAATGGTATATAATATTATAATCAGAATGTACACACACACACACACACACACACACACACACACACACACACACACACACACACACACACACATATATATAACGAATGAAACGATATTTTAAAAATAAATATTTTTTTTATTTCTCTTTTTACTTCGTCGAATCGCCTAATTGCATATAATATAAGAATCAGAAGATATATTTAAATCTAACGTATAAAATGATGTCCATGAAATAAACAGGTTAAATAAACTGAGGTTATTTTTTTTACACAATCATGTAATGTATGACCTATGATGCAAGAACCGGTATATTTAATCATTTAATATATATATATATATATATATATATATATATATATATATATATATATATATAGAGAGAGAGAGAGAGAGAGAGAGAAATAGATATATGGACCCATGTCCGATGATATTAGAACTATAATATATATCAGGTTTTTCTTACAAAATATATATTTATATTTAAACGTATAAAATGATCTCTTTGAAAATGATTGGTTTTAAAAAACTTCGAATTTTTCACAATGACGCTGTATATGGATTATGATTTAAGAAACATAATATATACTAGCTTTTCCGACAAAATATATTTATGTTTTAACATTTTCTGTTTTAGTTTGGAAATGTATTCAAAATAAGTTGAATTCGATCATAAAACTCAAATGCTAGAAAATAATAGAAATAATTTCACTACAAGAAAAAAGTGAAAGAAAAATGAACGACAGAAAGAAATAATAATATCTTTAATATAGAAAAAAGCGAAAGAAAAACAAAAGAAAAAGATCCCAGACAAGCCCAGAAAAAGATTATAATTATTTATAGTGATAAAAAGCGGAATGAAAATGACAGAAAAAGATCGAAGAAAACGTTGGGAAGTAAAATAACAATAATTTAATCCCAAACAAAAAGCTTATAACAACATGAAAAGAAAATTTCAGGCAACACTGGAATAAATAATAATATTTCTAATTAAAAAAAAAAAAAGTGAAAAGATCCCAGAAAAGTAAAAAATAATCTTTTTAACTGAGAGAAGAAAAAAATGAAAAAAATATCACTGGCAGTTCCGCAAAAATAAAAGATATTCTCTTTAAAAATAACTGGTTTAAAAAAAATAAAATACGAGAAATATAATGCGAAAGAAAACGGAAATAATAAATATACCACGTAATGAAATAAATAAAAAAATTTGTAGTTGAGGAAAGGATCGCAGCAAGATATATAAAAAAATAATCTATGTAATTGGCAATAAAAACGAACAAAAGAAAAGTGAAAGCGAAAAGATCTCAAGTAAAAATTAAGGAAAGCGATCTCAAGTAATTCGCGAAATTAACTAATAATGTGTTAAATTTAGTGAAAAAAGCCAACGCCGAGAAGAAGATAGATTTTTTTTTTAAATTGACAAACATGAACGAAAGTAACATGACAAAGAAAATTTATTAAAATGGAATGAAAGGAAAAGCCCCATGCAATTGCAATACAGAGGAGCAAAAAAAATGCAATACAGAGGAGCAATATAGAGGAGCAAAAAAATAAAAAAATAAATAAATGAAAAAAAATAAAATTAAAAAAAATACAATAAAATAAAATAATAAAATAAAATAAATAAATAAAATAAATAAATAAAAACGAGAGTGAAATGAAAAGAAAACATCCAGGGCAACGAAGAGATGTAAATAATCATTAGTTAATGTTTATTATTTGTTATCCCCAAATATATCGGGAAATAATATTTTTAATAGACAAAATATCAAAAGGAAAATCAAAGGAAAAAGATCCCAAACAACGCCGGGGAGAAAAAAAATAATATATATATGTTTTTAATTTGTAAAAAAACAATAGAAAAATAAAAAAGGAAGTAAATAATAATCTCTTGAATTTAGAAAAAAAAAAGAGCGAAAGGAAAGCTAAAAGAAAAGGTCGTTAGCTTAAAGTAAGAAATAATACATTAATATCATCAAAAATATAAAATTCGAAAATACATGATGTCATTCGTACTGTGTTTTGCATTTGTTGAGATTTGAATTGGTTTTGATTATTTCCATTATTTAGGCTACTATTCACATTTAAGTTGTTATTTTCACAACATTTTTATCGATGTAATCTCGGATCATCTTTAGATGCAATTTTTTTGAACGCTGAAATCTTTATGTTGAACTCGGGAGTCTATACGGAATTTTGAACTGAACATTTTATTCTATCCTCTGTAATCGATTGTTCTCGTTCAGTTTATCAAGTAGAAAGGTGAATCAATTGTTATTTTATCATTTGTTAGTATTGTCCGTGGAATTGAACCCTTAACCTTCAGAACCACTCAGAACTGATTGTTAGACAACGCCATGGATTCATGTGCACAATAATCATAGTATGCATATTGCTTTTAACTTAAATTTGTTTGAGATGTATAGTATTTTCTATTTATATATATATATATATATATATATATATATATATATATATATATATATATATATATGTAATATTACCGTTGGGATGGAATCCATATAAACACAAAATAATTTTTTAACCAATTATTAAGAAAATAAAAGACAGTAATCGTTACTATTGTTTTTTGTGTCTGTGTGTAAACGTTTTCACTTGTTTTCCATTTCTTCTACATAAATTTCTTCGTTTGTTTTAATGGAAATATTTTGCGTTGTATCTTCTGAAAACATAGAATTATAAAATTAATTTTACAATTGAAATCGGGTGATAAATAATAATAACTTACTTTCTTTCGATGATCTAATATTTCAAGCGCGTTCGTGTGGTTAAGAGCGCAATGCTTGAAATGATGTTTGACAATGAGAAGTGTCCAGAAAAAAAAACAACAAAAACAAAACCTAAGTGTTCTTTTGATTTCATTTCCTGGTTTTAGCATTGTGCCACTTAATCATATAAGTAGAATTGAATAATAAATAATAAAGCACAGCGGATACTCCCGGAACTAGAGTTTGTCTTTCTCGGGCTCCCGACTTTTAGGTTGGTATGATTATGCTCGATCCAAAGATATACTGAATATAAACCTGTATAATGTATGCTTTTATTTCTAACTCATATCCACAAAGACCCCCCCTGATGAAGTACTGAGCACAAGTTGAAAACAAATAGAAACCTAGCTGAACACAACGGGGAGTCGAAACTTTCCTTACCTTAATTACTTACTTGCTTACTAAGTATTGCAAAGTTATTGATTATTCACCTAAACATGCTTTCCTGTTCTTAATTACTGTTACTCCTTCACTATTTTAAATATCATAAATTTTATTTCTTGACTAAGTGTATGTCTAAATATAAGGCCTATACTAGCCGTACATATATGGTTACTTAAATATGATACTAAATTAACTGGCACAAATTCTTTTCTAAATATCAAGTTAGAAGGGCCAGTTACGTCGCCTCTAAGACGACTGCCTGTGTCTGTTTTGCATGACAAACAGTATTCCAAATCCTTATACTACTAAACTCTACCCAAATTCTTGTATATCCTAATGTATATCAATACTGTATTATGAGTTATATCATCTCTCTTGTTCCCACTAGACAACTAATCAATTGCACTTCTCCCTAAGTTGCTATAAAATCGCATACTTTGCACGTACCTTGGGAGAGAGGCTTAGCTTGCGGTCCTTTAGAAGGGTGATCTTTAAAAAATCGGTAAATACTAAACATTTGCAGATTTCTATTGCTAAGGCATGCATTTTCTTAACTTATATTTATATTCTGTAGCTTATCTATAAAATAGATATTTATTAGCAATAGTTTGTACTTATTTATTTAAAGTGATCTATGTTAAGTAGCAACTCTATATCTTTTTTTCCCTGATGATTGGCTTTACATGAAAAATAATACCTCAAACACAATTCGAATCGCACCCTAACTCTTTATACGATAATTTTCCAATGTATTTATTAATGTACAAACCATATTTAATCCTTGCTGAACCCTAGTAGATACTAACCTTACATCTACACACTATGCTCATACATACCTTCACTAAAAACGTGTGAATAATCCAAATCTTCCAATCTAAATCCTATTTTGAGGAATGTATCTTCAAAGCAGACACTAATTATCTTTGACACTAACTCCTTTAATCTTCACTACCCATGCGGGGATGTAGAAATACCTGGCATTGAAACCAGGTGTGGGGATAACCCCTTTGGTGCTGATGAACCCGTAGATCTGGTCAGGTCATCCATCTAAGAGAAGAAAAACTCCAATATGTAAACATGTGCCACTGACCCCATACGTCTTGACACCAAACGAGGGAGGAAAACCTCCTCAGTCCTGATCGACAACCTCCCTAGAGCTGGTGACTCGATCAAATCACTGGTTTGCAAACCTAAATTGCTTAAGGAGTAGATAGGTTCTGCCTATAGCCTGGTTTCAAACTCCTTCTTTGCCTATTAGCCAGGAGCAGAGGTGTGATCACAAGGACTCATTAGAGGTATCCAGTGATTAGCCTTGTTTCCTTATCGGGCAATGAATGCCGCTCACCACATTCGCCTTATTCCCTTCCCCTAAACCTTGGCATTTTGTGGGTAATTGTTTACTATGTGTGCTAACACAATTATACTGGGACGTTTGACAGGTTTGAGGGTACCGGTTTTACAGTTGCTGGCTGCTGTTTCCGACTACCAGTACAGGAGCCCTAACTTTTTGGTAGTGCTTTGAGCATCTGCTCTATCATTAGTTGAATAATATCGAAATGTTTGTAGTGCCATGTCACGCACGGAAAGGGACTCCGCATTCATCTCTGGTGGACATTCCCGAGACCACATTCCTGTGGATGAGGAGTCAGGTAATGGTCTACTTGTGTTGCATGATGGTAGCTGTGCACATCCGCTTTGTCTAGCACCTTTCACCCTAAACTGAAACTACGTTGTTGTGCTGTATCCTCAAGCCATACAGAGCATCCCCAGATTGCGGATTGGGGAAACCCCTCTATTTATAGAGGGCAGTTTTGAATATTAAATCAGAAGCCGCTGACGATAAGGAATTATGAAATGAAAATGAATACCAAAAATAATCAATACTGGCTGACCGTCGCCCAGGATAAAAAGGGTCCCTTAACTCGTTCACACACCAGACGAAAAAAGGTATTTGAAGGTGTGAACCCTCTTACCTCAGATAATGGTATTACCATGACAGAGGTCCACTTGGATCAGACCACAGATTGTGATTTAGATCATGGCCCCAAACCATCATGTGAAACAACAACAAAAGGAAAAGAGACCTAAAACCCCAACCCTGGACAGTTGCACAAAAGAAGGTCATTATATTGCTACCATTATTCAAATTTTGAAAAATGGAGCAGAAAAGAAAATCAAGAATTCTGGACTCCCTGAAGAAAAAAAGGCAGACAACAGTTGCTAAACTGCGATCCTTTATATTGCAAATCAAGAGATACATCACAGATAAAGACGAAAATGAAATCAAGTATAAAGCTCTAAAAGATGCTGAGCATGATTACCCCACTATTCAAGAAGAGTAGACTGAAGAAAGACTAAAGTCGAGATGGAGTAAGGACGAAAAGTGGACTTTAATTTGGGCCATGGAACGCAAAATGTAAAACAAAAACAAAGGACATAAACCTGGAGAGAAATCTTCTATTTCTGTCCATAGAAGAAGAATATTCCACCTAGTAACTTAACCTCTCAAAAATATAATGTTTCAAAAGAACGAGTGTTCAATGAGGAAGAACTAAAATACACGAGAAAGGAAGTAACACAAAGGTTAACCCACTAGAGAGACCTATTTTGTATCCCACCGAATTCGATGAGACTGCAAATGTGAGTCTGCAACATCACCACCATAGATCAGTGCAACATTTGTCGGTAACTACTCAAAAGATAACCCTTACAACGCAAAATCCAACAGAGGTGCATAACTCCATATCAAACACCTACAGAATCCTCTCCATCACCTCACTCTCACTATAAAGCAGATGACATATCTTCATCTCCATCAACGTGTGAAATAACTCCTTCACCGAGAAAAACTCCATCATTTGTTTTGCTTCCAGAACCAGATGATGAGCAATTGGAAATAGAAAAACTCTGTAACACAGAGAGTAAACAATATGAGGATGGAAGAAAGGCCTAGGTTACCTAAAAAGTACTTGATCATAAAAGTAAATAATCCACTTATAAGACTTGTTCCAGAAGAAATAGATTTTAAGCAGCTAAATAATGTCACATCTGCAGCTGGACTATACATTAGCAACAAAATACCTCTCTCCGAAATACAAACAAAAAACCTAATGTAACCAAAGTAACACCACACTGGAAAGTCAAGCTTCTAAAACAACTAAATTCCTGTAGAAAGGAGCTAAGCCAATTAAAACAGTTCACAAAGAATCTCACAGTGGAAGTTAGGCTCAAAAGCACTGTCAAAAGAATCTGTGCCAAATTTCAAACAAATTGTAAAAATATAGGAAACATAATAAAGGAACTGGGAGGCAAAATACTAGCCATTGCCCAAAGATTTAAGCATCGCATGGCAAAGATTAACGCAAAGACACAGAATAAACTTTCTACAAACAATCCCAGAACTTTCTACAGGAATCTAATAAGGGAAGAAATTAAAATCAAAGATCCCCATGTAAACAGGAATTAGAGGATTACTGGATACCGTTATTTGAAAAAGAGGAAGTGCATAACCAAGAGGCCCAGTGGATTGGGGATATTATCAATGCAAATAAAAGCAAGAGAGAAATGCTAGAGCCAGAAATAATATCAGACAAAATTAGATCAAATCATAAAAAACCTGGCATTGAAAACATATCCAACTTTTGGTTAAAACAGTTGTCAGCACTGTATGATCATTATAGCAGATGCTTCACCAGAATGTTGACAGCTTATGAAGCGATGCTATCATGGCTAATAAAAGGCGATAGTTAAGGGTACAGAAACCCAAATCCCCAGCCAATATGCTGCCTGACTACAACTTACAAGATATTCACTGGATTTCTTGCTGACAGCATTTATGAATATCTTTCATCCGGAGATTATCTTGAGGAAGAACAAATAGGATGCAAGAAAAACTGCTTGGGCACCAAAGATCAATTTCTCATCAATAAGACCATTTTGGAAGATTGCAGGAAAAGAAAGAGGAATTTAAATATGGTATGGATAGATTATTAGAAAGCATTTGATAGTGTATTCCATTCGTGGATAGCAAAGTGTCTTGAATTATATAAAATCCACCCGACCATAAGAGAAAAGGAGTGGCAAACATCCATTACATTAAATCATAACGGGGGAAGGATATCCATTCCAAATATAAAAATAAAAAAAGGAATCTTCCAAGGAGACAGTTTATCTCCTCTACTATTCTGCTTAGCAATTGATCCTTTCAGTAAGCTCCTAAAGAAGTTGCTTATAATTTAAGCTACAGCCACCAAAAGGAATCTCCCAAGATAATAAACCATTTAGTTTTCATGGATGACCTTAAGCTAACTCGGATAAGGACTTGTGTCATCTACTAAAAATGGTTAACACTTTTTCCAATGACATCAAAATGAAACTCGGGCTGGATAAATATGCTAAGTGTACTCTGAAAGCTGGCAAGAGGATATCCACTGAAAACATGCAGCTCGATGAAAGTAGTGAAATCAGAGAACTGAATGAATTTGCCACTAATTTTGGAAAAGACTGCCTCACAAATGATGTAGAGAACCCAAACAAGCCTGCCACTGACATAGCACACAAAAGTCGGAAAAATACACTAGCCAGTTCCATAGTGTTAAAACAGAAGAATGGTCCAACCATAAACGGAAAAAATACTTACCAACTGAACTATCCTAAGAATATATCGATAGGGATGGTTCCCTGGACTGGCTCAAAAGACGATCTCTCCATTACGACTAAGAGGGGTAGATATTGGCTACACAAGACCAGGGCCTCATGACGAACGCCTTCAAAAATAAATGCAGGTTCTGCAACACTGAGGCTGAGAGTGTGGGCCACCTGATCTCTAGTTACAAAGTCCTACTTGGATATGGTTATTATACAGATCGCCATAACGGAGTTTGCAAATAACTTCATTGGAAGATATGTAAGAAACTAAACGTTCAGGGTAGTAAAAAAAATTCTGGGAACATATATCCGAGCGAACAGTTGGGACAACTACACCGTTCACTATGACTACATAATTCCTACTGGTACATATCCAGAAAACGAAGCTGTTAAACCAGATATAATAATTTGGGACAGTGCAAACAAGAAAAAAAACGACCGTAATAGAGGTCAGTGTACCCAATGATACAGAGCTTAACATATAATATAATCCTCTCTCATCCGAGGACCGGGCCGCATCCGTCGCTATCCTGGTTCACGGGAACATACTTGTGATGTACTTCTGGCCGTTTCGTCGCTCCCAGCTCGCAGGACTATAGATGCAACCCGGCAGGGCTGCATTCTTACTTGTCTAGTGGTGGACCCCTCAAGGGTGACCAGACTCTCACTGGTCACTGGAAAATATCTTCTGCTGCTCAGGGCACGCGAAATATGCATGACCCAAAGTCCGTGTGGCAACATTGTCGATTTCGGCCGTCACTCTGGCTTCGTGCTGGATCCGTTCTGTCTCCTTCATCGTCTGGCGTCAGGGGATATCTGAAACAAACTGCATCTTCATCCAGGCTGGCAAATCGAGAAACAAAGAAAAACTCTGGGACATTTTTATATAACGAAACAAAATAATTATTCATAAATCGTTTTACACTTGTTTAGTCGAGTTCTTTGATTCAAGCTTCATGATGCAGGTTGCATACTTAAGTTCCACTAATCAATTTCCCAGCTAAGAACAAGAGCTTTTCAACTTAGCTCTTATGAGGGTTTCGCCCCCCCCCCCAGGCTGGGTGAGAGCGATGTGGACGCCTCGAATGCCAGTCAGTAAAAAAGGACTAAGGACCCTAACTCCAAAAAGTCAATCGTTTTTATCAAATCAGAAATTCCTCCTTCCACCTTTTTGGAGTTATTCTTTCTCTTTTTCCTTTCCTCTCCCTCTCTTCTTTTATCGTATTAATTTGTACTCCCTTTCCTTTTTCTTCTTTTGAATTTCCTCCCTCTCTCTGTTTCCCTAATTTCTACCCCTCCTCTCTCTTTATTTTGTCCCGAACCTTCTCCCTCATTAATGACTATATCTATCCCTGGGTTCAATTTATTTATTTATCTGTCCAACTAACTTATCACTTGGCTTGATGGTCTGGTAGTTAAATACAACAGGTGGACCCAATGACAACATCTCACAGACACCAAAGCAGACCTTTTGAACCCAAGTCATTGTACCTGTCTCACTCAATTAGTAGTTAAAATTCATTTTTTTACCAAATCCAACTAGAAAAACAATCTCTTGTTCCACGAATCATATTATCAGATCTTATATTTTCTATTCTCATTGAAATATTTACTCTTTTCTGGTGGACAGGAATCTCATAAACATCTGTTTTTCCTCTCCCATCTTCTCTTTCTCTATTTGAAAAGCAAGATCATCTGGTGTCGCCAGGGATCTCGTCATAAACAGAGCTGAGAGGGAAAAGATAACAAAGTATCAAGGACTTATGTATGATATAAAACGAAATTAGAAATTAAAAGAGGTTTCAATTATCCCAATCATCATAGGAGCAACTGGGCTTATGAAAAAGAACTTTAAAAATTACTTAGCATGTATACCCGGTGAACTAAGTGAAAAACGATTGCACTGAAAGGGACGGCTAGAATCCTGAAAAGATCTCTTGGTTGGACTCACTAAAATAAGGGTAAATGTTAGACATCTGGTTGAATGTACCACCCCCTAGAAGAAAAAGATGAAGAAAATTAAAAAAAAAAAACCCAAAAACTACAAAATAAAATTAAATGACAGCTCAATCCAAAATAACGATCAAACCAGACACACACTCGGACAACGATTCGCCTCCTCCCCTGATGCTCGCATTTATAAATATCTGTGGACTTAGAACTAACTTAGATGATGTAGAATCATATCTTGTAAACTCCCAAAGTATCTTAGCACTTAGTGAAACTAACTTGCACTCCTCCATCTCCAAAATCTTTAACGTGTCTGGTTATTTTCCACTTTGTTGCAAGGACTCTGAGAGACACATGCACGGACTTGAAGTTTATATTCGTAATACCGTCTCCATGACTAGGGAATCTAAACTAGAGTCTGACGACCAGGCATTCATGTGCTTGAAACTAACTCTACAACATAGCGTTAGCTACCTGTATTTTCTTTATCGCTCCTTCTCTCTCTCTCTCTCTCTCTCTCAACCCAGGACTTAACTCTGATCACCCATGTCTCTGACAGCATAGATGTAACACTCTCCCTTCACACTAGTGCCCAAATACATGTATTTCGTGACTTTAACGCCTACCACAATAATAGGTTTGTCTTCTCTAACTACACAGACACAGCTGGTAGCATCATCCATAACTTTGCTATATCCCATTCCTTGACACAGACGGTAATATTCACGACTCGACTCCCAGATCGTCAGGATCAGTAAGCGCCATCTCTGGATCTATTTCTGACAATAGTTCCCGAAGATTGTGTAAGAAATGCCCATTTTCCCACTCGGAATGCTGATCATGCTGTGATAATGATAGACATCACTCTAAACTCCCGTCCCCAAGTTGAAGAGCCATTGCTCAAAACAACAAAGTACTAGAATAAGGCTAACTGAGACGCCATTAGAGCTCACATCAGAGATGCCCCATGGGGAAATATCTTTTCTCTTTCTGCAAAACTGTGGCAAATGAGACCACTGAATGGTTCAAAGCAGCAATTGAAGCACATGCCCCACATGGAAGTTCTATAGCAAACCCCACTATCCCAATGTTTACTTTTACTTGCACAGTTGTCATTAATCAGAGCCAACATGCATACCACAGATTTATCCGGGATAAGTCCAGTAAAAAAAAAAGCTTATAGAAGCAAGAAGTAATTGTAAGAAAAATGTAGCGACAGCTAAGATAGAATATGCCAAAATCACGAGAAAACGTATTGAAGTGCAGAAATAAGAAACTCGTGATTTCTGGAAAATCTACAACAGTATGGTAAATAATGGTCAATAAACAATTTCCCCACTATCTAACAATCATGAGGTTGTTTGCACAGCAACCGAGAAGACTAATATGCTTGCTCGTTAGTTTGCCACAAACTCAACGTTGGACACAGCAAACCACTCTCTTTCTAATTTTCCTTTGCGGACTGAAATCACACTAAATGATCAGAAACTCACTACCTCTCAAGTTTATGATATCATAAAAGACCTAGACACCTCAAAAGCATGTGGACCTGATTTCATTCCGGCTGTACTATTAAAAAATGCTCCGCTGAAGTTGCTCCAGTTCTCTCCAAACTTTTCAACAAATGCCTTACCGAATCAGGCTTTTCTGACTGCTGGATAATTGCTTGTGGTACAAACTCACAAGAATTCTGTCGAAAGAACTGACCCATTAAATTATTGCTATTAGCCTCCTCCCTCTTTTGGTCAAAATATTTGAGTCCATAATTAATCAAGCTCTAGTCCACCACTCTACAGTTGCTAAACTTCTGTCTGACCATCAATATGGATGTAGGCAAGCCCGTTCTACTGCAGATATTCTAACTGTAATCTCTGAATGTATATACCATGCACTGGATAAAGCAGGGGAGGGGAGGGCAGTAGCCCTAGATATATCTAAGGCTTTTGACAGGATGTGTCACAATATTCTCCTGAAAATCAGATCCTATGGGATCACTGGACGGATACTTAACATAATTAAATCCTTCTTAAATAAGAGAAGAATCAAGGTTGTCCTCAATGGTCGTATGTCTAAACAATATGGTATAAATGCGAGTGTACCTCAGGGGTCGATCCTTGGACTTTCATTATTCCTGATATCCATAAATGACCTTCCTGATAAAATAGTCTCTGAGATGGGATGACATCACGCTCTATAACAGGCACGAGGGGAAAACGAATGAACACATATCCAAGGCAATGGCGGAAACACTAGAGGAAGACTTCCAGTCTGTAGTGGAATGGGGTCAAAAATGAATGGTAGCGTTCAACGCTGCCAAGACTAAGCTCGTTTTCTTCAATAATTACAAGATACCTACTCAACCACTAATAGCTATGGCTAAAGATACATTACCTGGAAGTACTTCCAAACTCCTCGGCTTAACGTTCACAGGGAACAGGAGTTGGAACAGATACATCGAGAACATTGCCAAAGCTGCTGCAAAGAAGGTATGCTCTCTCTAACATGATAGAAAGTTACTTAAACCTGAGATTATCCTGTAGCTCTACAAGACCACCATTCGCCCATGTAATGGAATATTGTTGTCACATTGGTGCATCTGCTACTAGTCTCTCACTCCTGGACAGAGTTTAAAAAAAAGTCGCCAACCTGATAGGCATTGAACTGTCATCTAAGCTTACACCTCTGTCCCATCGACGAAATGTTAACTATTTTACAAGTATTTTAATGGTGAATGCTATGACAAACTACATGCCCTTGTACCCCCTCGACGTAAATACCCCCGACAAACCCGACAAGCAGCAAAATCCCACCCCTACTTAGTAGAGATCCCTAGATGTAAGAAAGCCTTCTACTCTAATAGTTTATTCCCCAGAACTGCTAGACTTAGAAATTCCCTTCCGGATTCCTGCTTCTGTACTGACATGCAGACGTTCAAGTGTAATGTGAACAGGCATTTTGCTTCCCACATAGGATCCCTACAGCTTATGTCCCTGATAGTAACCCCCTACGTAAAAGTGGCACTGTGTCTTGTTTGGCTTGAAAATGTAGTAATAATACAAAACTGAAACTGAATATTTGTATTTTTTGTTCTGTTCGTCGCAGTCAAACTTAACACCACTGGATATGCTATGATTTCAAGAATCTGATCGATTTTTCTTTATATATCAGATACTCAATCACGTGCCGGCGTTCTTTTCATCGATTTATGGTTACATATTTTACTTCTTTCCATCTTAACACTCACCTTATAAAATGTCGACTTTTAAAGTTTTTCGGGTATGCTGAAAACTAATATCACATTTAAATTTAGCGTAGCTAACTAGTTTTCCGGATATTTAGACTTTTATTATGCCATGTGATTCCTTATGCTATCAGTGATAGAAATTTTGTATGCGCAAGCGCGCATAAATTTTTGATGCACATACATATGCGTGTTAACCCCCCCCCCAAAACTGGTTCATTATTGAATAAATATCGATAAAACGCATTTTTTGACCATTCTAGAAGGGTATGTTGATTTTAGGAGAGACTACATCCACCCTATAATATTTTAAAAATATATTTTACTTGCTTACTGTTGTTTTATAAAAGATAAAATCGATTTTTTGAAGTGTTCTTTTTTATCTAGCTGTATAATCTCCTGCCCCCCCCCGCAAAAAAACCGGCAAAAAAATATCCACCAAGAAAATAAAACATAACAAAATAATCCGAAAAGCGCAAAGTTCATGAAAAAAAAAATAAAAAAAAGGGCCAGTTGTCTCATTTCGTTTTCCGGTACACTCGATCTGACTTTTTGATCACCCGTCTGGTCGGCCATATTAGATATTTATCGTTAGTTATTTAGACGAGGCATACACATTTAAATCGTGATTTTCTCTAGTTCAGATGGGTTCAGTAAATAAACTTTTAACTCGAAATGACCCCTAATGTACTAATGTATAACATAAGACACAGAAAAGAAACATTTATAATGCGTACACAGCGTTATTTTCTCATATAACCACCGTACGCTCTCAATGGATATTATTCCTAAAACACTAGAATAACTCAGAAATTTGGGTCATCTCTTACGTTCAATTTATATGTAAAACTCTAAATTCTATAAGAATTCATGTTTTTTTTCCTCGACAAATTTTTCAGAGTGTTCATAAGTAATCTCAATTTTGCTTAGAGGGATTTGTTGAAGACTTCCATATACTACTACTACTACTACTACTACTACTACTACTACTACTACTACTACAACAATAATTTTTATATAGTAAAATAATCCACTTAACTTTTATATTTACATGAAAATATAAGGTTAAATATAAAACTAAATATAAGAAAAACATTTTAGTAAAATATATTTTCAGTTATTTAAAAAAAATACGCACTTACATTTTTGTTGGCAGACAAATGTTTAATCTCCTGTGTATTTGGGTCCTTAGAAAGAATATAAACTTAACTGATAAAATTGCTTCAATTATAACCATGATTTGCTTATTACTCGGTTGGATCTTATGGCCTTGTATCAGCATATTGAAAATTTGCTTTCATGACAAGTAAACACTACTAACAGACAGGAGATGCCGAAATCAAAGAAACGCTGGTGCTAACGTAGAAGTGTGAAAAACCTCGAAGTCCACGAATTCATTAAATATTTTTTGTCAGGTTTGCCAATGACCGAGTACAAGTAAAATAAATTTACATCGTTTTTTATGTTATTATTATGAATATAGATTTTAATACAACTAGTTACTTAAAAACAATAAATGTTCATCATTTTATCTTAATAAGTGCCAGCAATGTAAAATAAAGTTTAACATGTTGTTTTAAATCGGTTTACTTACAGGACAAAGGCCCAGTTAACCTTAGGTTAAACCCTTCCTTTGTGTGTGCTATTTTAGAGAGAAGCGTAATTTAATGATCTGACCCATTTTAAACTTAGGTGTAGTTAAATATGATCTTTTTTGTCTATACTTTTTTTTATAAATATTATGTTAGTTTATATATATATATATATATATATATATATATATATATATATATATATATATATATATATACATATATATGTATAAATATATATATGATAATTTATGTAAATGCATGTTTATTTTATGTATTTTATTATTATTATGTATACGTATTTTTATTTTCTCTTGTTATTGTTAATTTTAAAATTATTTTGTATCCCTATCTTAGAGTAAAAGTTATCGTGTCTACACAATTGTCCGCTATTTCTCTCCTACAGTTTAATAGATGTGTGGGTTCTTTAAAGTATAGGATAGCAAATTTTTCATGAAGGCATAATCTACATGGATCGTCTAGATCTTTACATGTGTTTTCCATTCGACTACCGGCGAACGTCCGCTTTCTTTCTTATATATATATATATATATATATATATATATATATATATATATATATATATATAAATGAGAAATTTGAAAACTTTGAAGTGTCGGCTATAATGATAAAATCATTTTTATTTACTTATTTTTTTTGTAAGTCTGATATTTGGCTAATAAATAGCCTCATCAGGGTAGAAAGTCCGGTCCATCAATTTTTTTTCTTTTTCTTCATTTTGGTGTTATGGTGAAGAGAAGAGAATGTACGTGGTGTTCCGGTGATTTCACGTGTGTTATGCTCCAGTTTCGAGCGGGATTTAAAGTAAAAGATGGTCACACTTTTCGATGACACTTATTTTTTAAATAAAATTTAATTGAGAAATTTGAAAACTTTGAAGTGTCCGATATAATGATAAAATCATTTTTATTTACTTATTTTGTTGTAAATCCAGACTTACAAAAAAAAAGTAAATAAAAATGATTTTATCATTATATTCGACACTTCAAAGTTTCCTTTCACATTTTTTCCAGTGAGAGTTGGAACAGGTCTAACTCGTATTTAATAACGAAATCGTGGTTTACATAGTATTTCACTGTTTTGTATTGAAAGTTAAGAGAGTCGTAAAATATGAAGGTGTCATAACTGACATAACAAAACTGAAAAAAAAGAAGACTAAATGAAAAAAATCACAGGCAACGACGGGAAGTAAATAAGCATCCTTTTAATTGAGTAAACAAAAAGAAAAAAAATTAGAGAAAAAAGATCCGAGACGACGCTATGAATTACATTATAAACTTTTTAATTGAGAAATATTTTTTTCAGTTATTTTCAAAACTTTATTTGAAAAAGATAATGTACAATTTGATTAACACGTTTTGTAATATTTTTATTGATTAAAAGAAATAGGTTTCATCTTTTTCTTTATATGCTATCTGTAGGTTAATTTGCTGATTTGAAATAAGTTCTTTCATAAATTTAGAAATTCGGAAGCATTTCCACATATTACATTTGGAACACTACTTATTTTTACTTGAGGGTCACCGCTTATCAAGACCCGGAAGCCATTGTAGGATGGGAGTTAATGTTAAGTAGAGAGTGACACAACACGATCAGTAATGGCGGAACTTGGGTAGGCCATGGTTATTTAAGAGGATAGTTCAACAGGAACTTGTTTACATTAGATTTGAAAATAACAATGTTATACTCAGCTGGGAAGCGGTCACACGGTATTGTGTTCCGCAGGCGGACAGTTCTAGGAAAGAAACTCTGCTCATGGAATTTTCCTTGCGCTTGGGACGGTTAAAATCTTTAAAGATCTTTCGGT
Source organism: Euprymna scolopes (assembly GCF_053919585.1). NCBI lineage: Eukaryota > Metazoa > Mollusca > Cephalopoda > Sepiida > Sepiolidae > Euprymna > Euprymna scolopes. The sequence continues at coordinate 85,235,589 of NC_136508.1, read as the reverse complement.
TCGAATGTATGAGATAGTGAGTGAAAGTTTGGCATCCAATAGGGTGCCCCCATCGCTGGCTAAAAAAAGAAAATAATAAAATAAAAAACATAATTTTAACTAAGTTTACTTAGGAAGTCATTGTTGCTAAATATAATCTCTGCTTCTTTGAGGCGTCTTACTTTTAAGGGCTATCAGTTTTGGGGAATCCCGTATTTGGGAAGGTCACCAGTTTTAGGAGAGTTATTTAGGGGTTTTGATTTTGGCAAAGTAGTTCTAGGATGAGCTGATTTTGAATAAATATTTTCATTGAAAAAAAAGTAGGTTTATAATTTAATATGAGAAAATGAGAGATAAACCAAAAACAAAACGATGAGTTCACAACGAAGATATTTTATATATGTTTAAAATGGACGTTTACAGCTATAGGGACAACAGAATATTCGTGAATATTTTACAATGTTAATTTTATGTCGTTCTCTTAAAATTAAATGTCTTTAATCTATAGAATTGAAATGTTTTTCAATTATTAACCAACAACTTAATCGATAACTGTTGTTGTCCTAGGAAAGGGTGAACAATAGGTTTATCTAGAAAGAATATATTGTGCAAGAAAGCGATAACAAAGAAAGATTGTCGGTTTTTTCGATTTTTAAGTACGATAGTCCGTTGTTTCGCGTTCTGTCGAGACAATTCCCCACGAGAGTATTAACTCTCAGGGTTTTTATAATAGTAAGAAGAGTCCATTTTTATAATGGTTAGAAGAGTTCATTATGAGTCTTAACGATGAATACAATGTTGATCTTCAGGTCGAATGAAGAAAAAATTAATTTCACCTGTCTCTCTCATTAAAGTTTACCTTTTTTCCTTGGCAAGAGAAAATGTAAAAATCAAGTTCTTTTCGTCACTATATTTAATTTTGTTTTTGCGGGATGAGCCAAAAAAGAAAAAATGAAAAATGATTTAGTTAAAAAAAAAATCTTACGTATTTTTCGTTTATAACTTTTTCGTTGACTAATTATCCTTTTTTAGTTGGTGTGGCGAATTGAGAGTGCAACTTTCAGAGGTAGCTTATGTCCCTTAAAATGTTTAATCGTTTGGTTCTACAGTACTGACTTTGAATGATTCGTTGTTAATGTTTCGTTGCAAGGTCGATTCTTTGTTGAGTTGGATTCTTTGAATATCACGTCGTTAGTTTGAATACATTGTCGTCAGTTGTTATAGAACTTTCAGGTATTTTATAATCGACTTTTCAACTTGTTGGAGTATTTAAAATTCGGTTTCCCTCATGAGTTCTCGAAATCTCGTCGCCAGTCCCTAGAAAAGGGTTATAACGGAAGACGTGAACAAGTTCAGTTAGAAAGAATATATTGCATTAGAAAGTGAATACAATGGAAGGTTGTCGATATTTCCGACGGTGAAGTTAGACGGTCTGTAGTTTCGCATTGTTTTGCGATATTTGCCCACGAGAGTATTAATTCGGGGTTAGAAGAGTCCATTATGAATGGCTGGATAGGTCCACATAACAATAACACAGAATCACACATAAATATAAAATAAATCAAACGATCATAATTTCCGATAGACAAAAGGTGAGACTATAAAAATATGTGACCAGTCTACAATTGTGTCCGCGAGCAAAATCACCTTTCTTCGCTAAAAAATTAATTTCTGGAATCCGATTATCAGACCATAAATATAAAAATTAGAATTTATTACCCCCCCGAACAGATGGCAAGACGCAACTAGTTCATGGTTAAATTTTTTGTGTTGTTTTATAGCGTTTCAGCTCAAAATATCTGAAACATGGCGATGGAAATAACACTTGTGAATTTCGTGTCATTCAATGGTACAAACTACACAACTTTTAAATTGCAATATAAAATACCATTAATTAAAGACAAATTATTGAACATTGGGAATGAGATATTGAGACATCAATTATTAAATATTACACATTAATTAATAAATATTAAACGCCAATTAATGGATATTACACATAGATTAATAAATATTAGACATTAATAAATAAATATTAAACATCAATTAATAATACTAGACATCAATTTATCATTCTAGACATTAATTAATTAATATTAGATATTAATTAATACATAATTAATTAATAAATATTATACATCAATTAATAATACTGGACATTAATTGATTAATATTAGCTAAAAAAATAATAAAAATTAGACATCAAATGATAAATATTAAACATCAATCATGTAATATTAAGCATCAATTAATAAATATTAAACATCAATTAAAAATACTAGACATCAAATAATTAATATATCATAGTAATTAATAAATATTAGACACGAAATAATAAATATTAGACATCAATTAAAAAATTAACATAAGTTATATTATATTCTTTTGTTTTAAATGGCTTTAAAGAGACGCCTAATATGGATACAAAAAGGCTGAAAATTCTAATATTTCAGATTTGCGTTGAATTTCATCCATAGTTATTAGACATTAATTAAGCTTAATTTCATTAAAATTTTCAGACCCCCATTCTTCTAACGCACACGCACACACACACATCTATATAATAATTTGATCACAAAAATTCCCTTTTGGACCAAATTACGATAGGTTTGCAATGACTGATGCCACATACGAATTTATTTCGTCTAAACTTTTACATATTATCTTATGTAACTTATGAAGGCCGTTACAGACACATTTATTAGATATAATAAAATCTTATCTTATTTCCTAGGATCAGCATCTTCACGAATGCCAAGACCTAAAGACAAAGTAGCTCATATTTCCGCCTCTAACTGCAAAGTCCTCTCACTCTCCTAAACAGGACCGGGTACTTCTATAACCATTATAACTATATTGACCTGACACCAATATTAGCTGGATTGCACACTCATACACTTACAACTACCAGTACACTTCGCTATTTAAAAATACTGAATTTTACCCTTTAACAATTCGTCTATTCTCGATGCCATTCTATCATTATTCTGGACAAACATACAAAAAAAACGAACACCATATCCCTTATTCATTACGGCAATTCAATCGCTACACATTACTATAAATCATTTATTCCATTTAAACTTACACATGTCATCACGCCTTGGTATAAATTATTTAATCACTTTTAAGCTACACATACCATTTCCCATTACCTGCCATACCACTATTTACATATTCTATATCGCAGCTTTCTATACTTAATATCCTGTTTTAGCGTCCTATATATATATATATATATATATATATATATATATATATATATATATATATATTTAATTACATTTTCACCCCAAACAAGGCACGTTGCCACTTTGAGGTAGGGGGCTACTATCAGGGACATAAGCTACAGGGGTACTATGTAGGGAGTTGGGCAACAAGATGTCGATTCACGTTACACTTGAACTTCTGCATGTCAGTTCAGTTGGGCAAGCAGGGACCCGGAAAGGAATTCCAAAGTCTAGCGGTTTTGGGTAAGAAACTACTGGAGTAGAAAGCTCTTTTACATATCGGGATCTCTACTGTGAAAGGGTGGGATTTAGCTGCTTGTTGGGGTTTTCGGGGGTATTAACATCGAGGGGGTACAATTGATTGCAATTCGTCAGAGCAAGCACCGTTAAAGTACTCGTAGAACAGGCAGAGGGATGCAACATTTCGTCGATGGTCAAAGGCTGAAGTTTAGATGACAGTTCAGGACCTATGAGATTGGCGACTCTCTTTTGAACCTTGTCTAGGAGAGACTAGTAGCAGAGGCACAAGCCCAAATATGACAACAATACTCCATACATGGGTGAATGGTGGCGTTATAGAAGTACAGGATACTTTTGGGCGTTAGTAGCTTTCTTCGCAGCGGTCCTGGCAATACTCTCAATGTAATTGTTCCACCTCAGAAGTTTACCTCAATTACCGCAACTAACTAGAAAACATTAAAAAAATAATTAGCAACACATACCATGTACTCCAAATTTCCTGTATTTTTCGTTTCCTTATATACTTTTTATTACATCTGGGAGGGAAGAGTAAAAGGAGCGTTCGTTATTTATAAACATTTGCTTTCGATTTCTGATTATTACAGTTACATTTTTTTGGGAGGGGCTTTATATTTTATTATTATTATTATTATTATTATTATTATTATTATTATTATTATTATTATTATTATTATTTATTTTTTTTCAGATAGAAACGAAAAACCTTCATTTGTTTTTGGTGTGTTTTCTTTTTTTTTGGGGGGGGGATTTTAGAGATTTTAGATTTAAACAATTACGTCGCAGATTTCTTTACTTCATATCAGGTTTTAGCTCAATTATATTTTAACCAACTAAGCCACATTTCTTGTATTTTTACTTTCTTTCCTGCAGGGGTAGGTAGGGTTCAATCTTTTTAAAACATTTTCTTTTTTTAAAGATTGTAATGCTGGGTATGGGGCAGTCAAACCAGTTGCCAACATTCTCTTGCATTTTATTGAAACCAACCGAGAGATCTTTTTAGTATCCTCGTTGTTCTCTTAAGTGCAATTGTCTGGATCTCTTTTGCACTTGATTCATCAGGAATATTAGTTAGGTAAGACTTCAGGTTCTTCTTCATAAGTCCTGTGGCACCTATAATAATTGGTATGATTGATATCTCCCTGCGCTAACGTGTTTTCTTTTTTCCATTTTTAAAAACACAGCGAATTCAACAAGGGCTCGCGTTCTTTCTTGATTTTGTTCAAATAGTAAAAAAACAAAACAACAAAAAAACGACGTTATTTCGATTTCGTCCCTGTGGACCAGTGGATAAACGAGCAAAATTGAAATATTGGTATTTTAGGTTCGCGCCAATTTAACGAAGTCTTCTTTTTCTTTTTTTTGTGGAGAATGTTTTTACATTGAAAAAGGTTTATTTATATGCTTTTTTTACGTCCTACATTTTCCTATTTTTTATCAAAAATGAAACGAAAAACCTTCATTTCGTTTTGGGGTGTTTTCTTCGGTTTATTTTATTTTGGTTTTATTTTTTGGGATTACTGTGATAAGTGAAATTATTGCAGTAATTAATAAAAGCAATAGTAAAAGAAAGTTTCGTTTCATTTCATTAGGATACGATAACATGTTTTCGTTCTTAAAAATAAAATTTCTACTTTTTAATAAACTTTTTAAACCAACTATTTTCTAGCGCGGAGACCGGTAATTAACCTGTTAGCATTACCACAGCTTCAACGACTAAATGGATAATTTTTTCCTCTCTCCACCGGCATGTCTACTGCGTCAAATGTTTTTCTTGTCCCCTCGCTGCTATTTTTTTATTTTATTTTTATTTTTTTTACAGCTGGGGGTTAATAAATACTCTCTCCACCCGTTCTTGACATTCCGATAGCCGTTCTTCCCATGAGGAGTTGGGGGTGTATATACCGAAAGCCGTTCGTAACATGAGAAGGTTAGATATTGGGCGGCGGCGGCGGCGGCGGCGGCAACAACAACAACAACAACAACAACAACAACAACAACAACAACAACAACAACAACAACAACAACCGTACTTTAACCTTTTTCGAGGGCTTCCACCGAGCAATACCGGTACGTGGGTACTTTATATATATATATATATATATATATATATATATATATATATATATATATATATATATATTAGATGCCCGAGACCATACAGGAAAACATGTACGTTAGTGCAAAACAAGATTATCAAGACAAAAAACACACACAATTATTCTTACTTATTTCAAATACATTCAAAGGAAAGGAAGTGTCAAATTGACATACAATTGCCATTGGATTGGCTACTAGAAACCAACAAAACAATAAGATATTATACAGTGTGTTACAATAGATTCAGTGTAAAATATTTGATTAAAAAAGGATCCGTTTAATGAACTTCATCACTTTATTATTGTTATTCAATAAGGGATGGTAATTCACATATTTATCTCATATATAAAATTAAATCAGTTTTTCAAATTATTTCATTGTTTTCCAATGAATGTCAAAACAGACTAAACTCGTGTAAACTAATAAAAGCAATGTTGGACAATATTTTACGTTTTTCTAGTTAACGTTGGAAAATTCAATCATAGAGATATTTTACATATTCTTTCACTTTATAAAGACAACTCTTGTACAGATCTTACTCGGTGTTAAACAATGCATTACGCATTATTCCACTTTTTACAAGCAACGTTTGTACAGGTCTAACCTGTGTTCAATAATTAATGTAATGTTTTGAATAATGTTTTAATTGTTACATACTACGTCTGTACAGGTCTAATTTGTGTTCAATAATTAATGTAATGTTTTGAATAATGTTTTAATTGTTACATACTACGTCTGTACAGGTCTAACCTGTGTTCAATAATTAATGTAATGTTTTGAATAATGTTTTAATTGTTACATACTACGTCTGTACAGGTCTAATTTGTGTTCAATAATTCAAGTAATGCTTTACATATTATTCCACTTTTACATACAACCTAAGTTTTTTTTTACCTAGAGCCTCCGATCTGTGGAACAAAATACCGCGAAATTGTTCTTCAGCCAACTAAAATATGTTCGTATTTAAATTTAATGCATACAAATAATTGTTAACCCGCCTTATTGAATAAACAATTAAAAACGCCTTCTATCCATTCTATAGTTGTTTTCAATCCTTGTCTGGTGGCGCTCATCGTCCAACTAACAATCTCTTTAACCCTTGTCCTCGAGCGTCCCCGAGCCTTGATAAGCGCTGATACATGAGTAAGAATATGTAAATACAATGCTAAATAACATCGGGTAAGTAGAGTTAGTAAAGTATGACAATCTTGGATAATTGTAGTAAATTATGACGACCAAAATCTCTATCCGGAAAATGGAAGATGATTCTGGAGATAGAAGACATTTTTTTTTGCATAGGAGTCACCACTTATCAAGACCCGTAGGCCACTTGAGGATGACGGTTAATGAGTGTACAGTAGTCAATGGGACAATATCGTAGTAATCATTAGTAGGGGAAATTTGGTAAATTGGATTCTTAAGGGGATGGCTTATCAAGAATTTGTTTACGTTGGACTTGAAGACGACCAAATTGTAGTGAGCTGGAAAGCAGGAAACGGGAGAGAGCTCCACAGGCGTGCAGTTCTAGGAAAGAATCTTTGTTCACGGAATCTAAATTTAGGTTTAGGCGCAGATAAATTGTGGAGAAAATTATTGATAGTGGTTTCAGTTAGACGTGTGTTTTTTGGAGGTCAGACGAGCACTTGCCATGAAAATAACGATAAAGCAGAGACAGGCTCGCAATAATATGGGAAAGAGGTGATAGGGACGAGAAAAGGGCATCTCCCACTAGGCTACGGATTCTATTTAAGGCAGGATAAGGTCTTTCTAGCAATCTCTGCCCAGATGTGTCAACAGTTCTCCATCCTTGGACGTACCTTGCTCTTTAATATGTAGAGAAGTGTTAAATGTTCCGAAGCATTATTAAATATGTTATCAATTTGAGCTCTAAAGAAAGATAAAAATTGGATATATATACCGAGCAAGACATATTTGAAGAAAGAGTTATATATGGCATGGTTTCGTCAGACAGTGTTTTATTAAAAATGGATGTCTATTAGTTAACTAAATAATATATAGGAAGCGTAACATATTAGACGACGCGTTTATACATAGCATTGTTCGGTTATAAACACTTGTTAATCAAGAAATCGATATCCATTAATTAATCGAGTAATATTATATAGGGTTTATAATGTATTTGAGGACAGGTTTATGCATACAAATATGACTCTTAGAAACAGAATAATGTATTTTACCGTTGTAACCTCTCAGAAAAGAAGAATGTGGTTAAGAACCCCTGTCTATCTGAATTCTCGGCTCGTGTAGTCTAGTCTTCTCTGAGGTTGTTACATGAAATCTGGTATGCTGAAAGCGAATATCGAAGCAGCAGGCAGGAAGAAAGACAACTCATGTGGACTAATCTACAGTGTAATTTCGCAAAATTACGTACAAATGTTTTTACAATATCACTCAGTTTTTTTGTAAGTTTTTTTTTCAAAGTCTCAAATCTCTTCACAGACAGCGACAGACGGTTGGATGAGGAAGGTGGAGAGGTCACGTCTCTATACGGTCTGTTCTTCTCGAATCCCAACTCCAACTCCAACTGATCTCCAACTAATCTCCAACTGATCTGATCTGACTAATTTTCGCACGACAGTCGTATATATAGTAAGGTATGTGGATGGGGTGGAAATCCCCCTCCCCCGGCCAATAAGATTTCGCTACGAAATCGAAAGCCTCAGATCCCTGCGTGGGCACAATTCCCATACCCGAAATCTGAATTACTAATTCTCACGATTTCCAAGGCCAGATGTCAATTCTGACATCCAACCTTGAGATCACTAAGGTCAGACAATGTTATACGTGAAATTTCCTGTCATCAACTTTTAGCTGCAAAAATATATTTCTCTGGTTTCAAACAATATCTATTTTGACATGAAATAAAATATATATTATCTTCTCTATCTTAAATCCTTGGGTTTTCTGGCGTCACTCGGGAATGATAAGCTACCTCCGCGTAGTTCTAACGCCCCTCAATGGGGATTACGTCACACCGTAAAATGTTATTAAGATTAAATATATTTAGTAATTTTATTCGTTAATGTCAACTTTAGCTATAATAATGACTTTCATGCGAGTTTATGAATCGTCTACACGATAGGATCAACTGATCCTTCTTTGTCTTTCATAGCCTTTGTTCTATTTGTGTTAGGCTTTCTCCTATTATGATTAATTATTTGACCCAAGTATTCAACTTTCTTCGTGCCAAATTTACATTTTTCAAGACCCAATTTAGATCCAGAAGTCTCTATTCTCTTGAATACTTCTCGATTATGAATTTTGTATTCTCCTAAATTTTTACTTTTCATTAGATTTCATCGAACTATGCCATTGATAAAACCAGCTAACATCGTCTGCATAATTTATTGAAATAAATTCGTGGCTACTTTCAAACCGGAAGGCAAAAATTTTAAGGAAAATAATCATTTATGCGTGTTAATCGTCATATATTTTGCACATTCCTCCCCTACATTGACATGAAAATATGCATCGGATAAATCAATTTTCGAGAAAAAATTTCTCCTCATTCAACTTTGAAAAGATTTCCTCTGATGTAGACAGTTGTTAGATCTGTAGAAAAGTTTTCTTTTTTATTTCTTTTTTTAAACTCCTACTCTAAATAACCAACTTTTTTGATCATTCAGATTTCTTCAAGTGTTTGCAATTCCATGTTTATCATTTCGAATGATGGAAATAGGACCTTTCCTTTTTTTGGTTTAAACACAGATCTTGCATTGTCTTTTAGCTCGAATTTTACCCCAGTCTTCGTACAACAGTTCAGTCAGTCAAGAAATACCTTTTCTTATAGTTTCTATTTCTCTATCCCTGACACATTTAAATTTCTACAAAAAGCATTTATCATTTTCTTCCATAAATTTACAATACCATACAGTCGATACCGAATAGGTTTGAATTTATTCCGTATATGACATAGATTTTTGACTTGACACATTAGCGTAAAATTCTCCGTTGAATTTTAATCTATTTCCAGAAGTGCCTCTGGCAATTTTCTTAGTATTTTGTAGCTTCGGTCGTCCAATTTTATTTCCCACGTTACTTTATCAATTAGGGATATGTCACTTCCTGTATCAAGAAGGCAGCTTACCGTTCAACTATTTAGTTTTGTCTATATATTTTCTTTTTTCCAATTTCTTCAGATCTTTTTACGACCCAATCTTAATTACCCTTTTTAGGCGTCTGGTCTTTTCCCTGCTTGGCTACAGTCGCTTCTTGTCCCTTTTGACCAGATTTTTAGCACAAAAACATTTTATTTTTCAATCACAATCACTTGTAAAATGACCTATTCCACCACATGTCTTGCAATATTTTCATTTTATGTGGAATTATTGTTAAAATCTTTGTACTTGAGCAATATTTTTCTCTTCTATACTTAAATCGTTTCATTTTATATTCAGTAACATTTGACATTCTTCTGTAAGCTTTTGTAACGTTATTTCTATATCTTCTTCCATAATTGATAGTATTGTCAACGTATTTTTCAATCTTTTGCTGCAGTTAATATCCGAACAAATATTAGACATTTAAACACGTCTGCTTTATTTTCTTTTATCTCTACTGTCATCTAAAAGAACTTTATCTGTGTATGTATTCGTGTGTGCATGTGTGAGTTCGTTCCCTGTGGACTCGAAAACGGCTGGACCGATTTTTAAAAATTTCATACGAAGGAACTTAATGTGTCTGGGAGTGTTCTTATGTATCGATTGTTTTTTTTTTTTTAAAACTTTTTGTATGTTGCGTAGATTTCTACAACTGATTCAGGGTATTTTTGCACTGACGAATCAGGGAATATCATTCGTTTCTCTCTATAAGGTCAGGTTTTTGTGATTAGTTGAGTTAAAAAAATTGTGACAAAATCGATTACGTTTTCGTGAAATTATCAGCTGATTTTTCGTAAAAAAATATCATCCTAAATGCGTTTTTAAGAGAAAAAATATTTTGCTAACAACATAAAGATTACCTGACAGAAACATCGATTACTATAAACTGAATGGCGGACATTGATAAAGGTAAATACATGTAAATTGCATGCTGCTTCATTATTGTTCAAATTTCGAGGCTTGAACTCCTGGAATACTCAGCGGCAAGGAGGGCTCTCTTCAGATTCCAACAAGTAATCAATCATCATGACTGCACCTCAGCGACAATGTCTCCATCTTTTTCTCCATCTTTTTTTAGGTCCCAGTGGAATTACCCTCCCCCCTTGATCCTCATTTATTGAACCAAGGTTCTCAGGACTCCGGTCTATATGTACATTTTGACAATTATGTTGCAGCCCAGGTTTCTGAAAGCAGTCAACATGTTGTTGGCAAGTACGTCCAAGGATGGAATACTGCTGCCACATCTGGGCAGGAGCTGCTAAAAACAGCCTATCCTGCCTTGACAGAGTACAAAATAGGCTTCGTGGCTTAGTGGGGGATACCCTTTTCTCTTCCCTGCAACCTCTCTCCCAATGGAGAGACGTTGCGAGCCTGTATTTTTTATCGTTACTTCCATGGCAAGTGCTCGTCTGAGCTCCGATCTCTGGTCCCCCCTCGCCAATCTTTCACGATAAGCATCAGTCTACAACTTGGATGTCTTCAAGTCCAACATAAACAAATTCCTAATGAACCGCCCCCTTAAGTAAGACACTTTATCAAATCTCCAATACTAACGTACTGTACACGCAATAAACCTTATCCTTGAGTGGCTTCCGAGCCTTGATAAGTGGTGACTACCTTGTAAAAAAAAAAAGAAGTTTCTTTACTACCAGAACAAATGCTTTCCACGCTTCCAATTCCACTTCGTTCTTTAAGTTTTCAAACTCTGGATTTCTGATGAACTGTCGAATTTGAGGACCATCAAAGATGCCAACTTTCAACTTCTCCATGGTCAATCCTGGAAAAGCCTGGAACAAGTCAGTGAAGCAGACACCACCCTCGTCCGGAGCCTTGGTGAACTGCTTGATTAAGCCGAGCTCAATATGCAGCGGCGGGAAGAATATTCTGTCTTTATTCCGATAGGGTCGTTGATGACGTCTATTTCTTTGCAATTCCTCCCGCACAGGCCAATCCTTCTGCATGTATGCTGAGCACCAATTTTTGAAAGATTTCAAGGTTTTATGACTTCAAACTGACCTAATCACACAGAACCATTGTAACTGAATACTTCACGTCATTAAAATAATCATTTCCAATAAAAATGGCATTTTACCTCCACCCACTACTATAAAATGCTCCACACAAGAGTACATGTGAACAAAAGCGTAAAAAACATGTGGTCATAGTTAAAAAAACTAGACCTGATTGAACAAAATTAATGTTATTTTTGGATTCAGCGCATCAGATTCGTCCTAAACCAGCTGAAAAGACAAATTTGTTGTTGACCAGAAAATCCGATGAGAGAAGGAGCAAGGGATTTCGACGAAAGTTAACGCCTTATACAGCCTAACATCATAAGCGTATTTGAGAAAATTTATTATCACAGAAGCAGAAAGGTTCGGTATATAAAACCAACAGTTGGTTTTTTGATATGACAGGGGCGCGTTCGAAATAAATGTTTCTGTTTAGAGTACAATTGAATCATAATATTTGAAATTTGCATTTTAAACCTAAATTCAAGCCGTTATCACTGCACAAACAGGAGCGGCCGAGGTAGAAAATAAACAGCAAATTCTTTGATATTACAGGAGCGCGTTCGAAATGAATGTTCTTGTTTAGAGAACAATTGAATCATAATACTTAGCTTTTGCATTTTAAATTTGAATTCAAACCAAATTATATATAAATGATCTTATAAAATCAACAGTAGATTCTCTACAGTGCAAAATAGACTACAATGTATTGTGGACTAATCATTGCAGGGAGGCATGTAAAGCTTCCTCCCGGTACACAGCGGTGGGTTCCCAAGTAGAGCAGAAACTTAATCGAATCTTTGTTCGACTCTGTTATATCGTGAATTTCAATATAAACCAAAAAATAATAAATCTGAAGTGGAAAATTAATCGGACAATAGTTTGGGTAGCATAATGAAGTTCATTGTACGGATTATATAAAACAAAAATATAATCCAATGAAGGATATATATATATATATATATATATATATATATATATATATATATATATATATATATATATATATATATATATATATTTAAAGTGATGGTTGTGTAGTTCCAACGAGAGAAAAAATGTATATTTAAAAGAGTGTAGCCATCAACAATTGTGGGTTTTTTTAAAAGGTTTTCATCATATTTTTATTTTAAAATATTTTTATAACGCGTTTCGAGCTTTGGGTGTTCTCTCTTCAGATATTTTCGTAAAAAGTTTTTCTTTAAAATGGGAGTTTGTAGAATTGCCTCCGCTGATATTAAATATGTTTTTCAGAGTGGTGTTCAGACATTCTGTTGTTATTGGTGTTCAGACATTCTGTCTCCAACTGTAAGTGTTCAGTGTCCGGTCAAAGTTATTTTCAAAGAGTGTTTTTTAGTCCATATGGTGAAGGTTTTTATGGTTTTTTTAGGGTTCTTTTTAAAGACTTTCTTTCCCCATGTATAGCATACACTCACACACAATCACACACGCATACGTATACATTCATGTACATGTACACATGCACACGCACGCAGGCACACACACATACACACACGTACATACATAGAAATATATGAAGGAGCATACATATATACATATATACATAGCCACCTACACACTCACACACGTACTCGCATACATCCACCGCTAACAATTATTTTTATTTTTTATTTTTTATATATATATATATATACATATATATATTATATCTATATATATATATATACACATATATATATATTTTTTTTTTCCAAAACACGCATGTATACATGCGCTTAATCATTCAGATATACGTACACGCACACACACACACACAAGTAAGATGGAGAATAGGTAGAAGACATATATACACACATACACACATATATGTACACACATATATGTATGTGCACATACACTCACAAACATCCACATACTATGTGGGCACATACACATGCACACACACAGACATATGCAGGGGCTCACACATACGCGTATATCCATATCCACACGAACACATTTACCCACTCATACACGTGCATACATATGTATATATATATATACATATACATACACATACATACGGATGTGTATACACTCATCCACCCATATATATATATGGGCACATGCACTCACAATCACACACACACATACATATTCATACATCCCACCTTATGTATATATTGGTTGAAGTTTCCTTTCCAATCCAAGCACATATGCATACATGGATTCGGTCACCCAAACATAAGTGCACGTACACATACAAACAAGATGTAGCATAGATAACAGATGATATATACATATACATGCACGCATACACAATCATATGTGCACACCCATGCACACACACATATACACACGCATACACGCGCGCACATACCCATACATACGTTTAATTTCTAGTTGTTTGTTTAGTTAAGAGAAATGGTACTGTACTGGGTATGGGCGCGTGCACTCGCGAAAGTTTGCGTGTGCCTTATTGTGCTTTTTTTGTTGTTTCGTGTGTGAGGGTGCACACCTACCCAAGCATGCATGTGTGCAAGTGTATTTTGTGTTTTGCCTATTTATGTGTATAACTATGGAGAGATGTTCAAGGCGGGGTTAAACTTTGCTATGAAATTTTTTTCTTGTGTTAGCAAGTAGAAGTAGTTGTCAGTTTGGAAGATGGGCATTATCTCGAATCTGCCTCCACTGCATGTGTGCATATGTTGTGATACATGTAGGTGTCTATTTTCCGCGATTTTGATGTTGGATCGGTGTAGGGCTACTCTATTACTAAGGTTTTTTGTAGCGCCTATGTAGGATTTATCGCATGCTGGACATTTTATTACATAGATCACGTTTTTTGAGGTGCAATCCAGGTTTTTTTTAAATTTTGAATGTTTGTATGGGGTTCGTAAATGTGTATGTGTTTCCCTCTAATATTATGTTGCAGACTCCACATCGTTGTTTGTTGCATTTTGTGACTCCTTTTGTTGCGTCTTGATTGAGTTTGGATGAGGTAAGAATGCGTTTTAGGTTTTTGGGTTGACATTCTTACCTCATTGTCATGAATGTGATATTCATAAATAATATGATGCTAGCATATAGAAACTAATTATTTGGATTATTATAAAAAAACAGGTATTTTATGGAAGAACGATCTTTTTGGAAATAATACATTTGCAAAAAACAAGTCCAACCATTATAAAATCGATCAGATGTTGAAATAAACCTCAGTGCCTCAAGCCAAAAACGGAATGGGGAGTTATTTCACTTTTTTTTTTATTTTTAAAATAAATCTACACAAAAACTTATTAAAAGCGTTATCGGGCGGATTTTGAACACAAATATCACTTACGGTTAAGACAACTTCGAATGTAATATTTAGAGTCAAATAGATATAAAACCTATGCAATGACAACTATTAGAAACGTAACATATATTCATAAACACATGTATGAATAAAAATTAATTTTAATTTTAATTTAAATTTTTAATCAAGTGGATCACAAAATAGCCATGTGTTGTAATGGCAAAGTAGATTTCAATAATTAGATCATAGGAAAAAATTGATATTAAGATTTTATGAAATAATTGATATTAAGATTTTATCAAATAAAAGAGATAAACTAAAGGAAATAAAAAGACCCATAAACATGTAATAGATTCTTTGTTCCTAAAGCAAAACCACGCATCTCAAAATGTCTTAATACGTGGATATATAAAAAGGCGGCTTAATGAATATTTGTAGAGATCTTATCTCTAAAAAACACGTCGACAGAAAAAGTATGAAGGGGATTGGTCGCATTTTCTTAACAAACACATTGAAGATAATTGGTATGAATGTAACAACCATTGACGTCACATTGTCACATCAGTTGTTACAACAAAAAAGAACAACAGGAATTAAACTTCTGAGCCATGTGTAAATCATTTAATGGTTTGTCGTTCCGTCGTAATGTGGTCTGGGACTCAACACATAAGGAACCAACAGTGGCAACAATGACTTTACAGCATTCTGGTATTCTTGAACACTTATCTACCTAAGTACTGACCAAATTTACATTTGCTTAAGTTCAGTGATCAGCCGGAAAACTTATTCGCAACAATAAAATTAACGTGCGTTTATGCGCGGTTATTATACGATTCGTAATCATCTTCCCGTGCTTTCGTTCAAATTCTCTGCTTGATTTCAACACAGGGACTTTATTGACAATCATGGAGTCTCAGTCAACAAAAGGTTATTATTTAAATTTCTTGTTGATCTTTTCTCTTAGGTATATCCCCATCACAGGTCTGCTATCTGGATCTTGCATTTATGTAAGCATGTACAGTATATATATATATATATATATATATATATATATATATATATATATATATATATATATATATATATATACTAGCAAGGTACATACTAGCCCCGTCAAAGCACGGCCTGATAAAAAAATTGCAAGATGTTTTTTTACGGTTTTATGTCAGGTTGGGTCTACTATACATCGTACTAAAAGTTGGACAAGATTCGAGCATGGGAAAGTTTCAAATTTCGAAGTGGAACATTTTTGACTTGTGAGTCATTTTCAGTTCATGTCTTATGCAGGTACACCTTAGGATAATGCATCCTTTCAAACAGTTGCAATCTGAATCAATTCATCTAGAGTGGGAATTTTGTCTGCCATTACTGAAACAAGTTTGTCCCCTTTTACTTTCTATCCCATGCCATTTCATCACTACATCCCCTCCACTCAAATACCTGGTAGTAAGTCTACAGAGAATGAAATCTACAGAAGAGTTAGAGGGAGTCATTTTGGCGTAACGAACATCTTTGCCCTTGCAACTTTTTGCAAAGCATATTGCAGAGCTAGCTGTATCGAATCGGCGCCAATGAGGCCTCCTGATCTCTATTGTACCATTGCCTTAGAATCTTTGGTTTTTACAATATCCTGCATTTGCTTTTGTCGAGAGAATGCTTTTGAACAGTCTTTCATTGTCTTTTCCCTTTTGTATGATTCATTGTTACTGTTGTGGTGGCAACCACTTATTTGCATATGCGAATAACATAACACTATAAATGGCAAGACGAAGAACTATTAAAAAAAAAAGTACAACGCAAAGGTTGACCATGTATGAGCGAGATTAAGTATCTTGGACACATAATAAACAAACATGGACGACGTCCAGACCCAGACAGATCTGCGGCAATAAAAAATATGCCAGCACCCGATAATGTAACAACCTTGCAGAGTTTCTTAGGATTCGCAAATTATTACCAGTCTTTTATTGAAGGAATGCATAACTTGTGAGCCCCCTTAAATAATCTGCTTAAAAAGGATACACCGTGGAACTGGACGCAAGAATGTCAAACCGCTTTTGACAAAATAAAGAGCGCACTAACATCCGAATTATTCTTAACGCACTTTGACACAAACTTAAAAATAGTCGTCGCTAGTGACGCTAGCTCCTACGGCTTAGGAGCATGCATTCAACATATTATGCCGGATGGGTCTAGAAAACCAATAGCGCACGCTTCGAGAACGCTGATACCAGCCGAAAGGGCATATTCACAAATCGAAAAAGAAGCGTTGAGCATAATCTTTGCCGTGACTAAATTTCACCGATATTTATATGGTAGACAATTCATACTTGAAACCGACCAGAAACAGTTAGTCACGATCTATGGATCAAAAAAAGGATTGCCGGTATACACCGCAAATAGATTGCTGCGCTGGGGTACAATACGACTTAATTACGATTTCCAGCTACAACATCTAGCATCAAAAAAGATTTGCCATGCGGATGGACTGTCAAGACTGATACCACAGAAACACAATCTGGAAGAATCAGTCATTGCAGCAATTCGGACAAATGTTGAAGTAAAAAATATGGTAGCAAACATCATTAAGGAACTACCCGTAACTTTGTCGGACATTAAAAGGGAAGCCGAGAAAGACGAATATATAAAGGACATAAAAGAGAAAATTATAACGGACACAAAGGTGCAGGAAGTTTTCTCCATATGTGACGATGTGTTACTGTACAGCGAGAGAGTGGTAATACCCAAAACATTGCAGAATAGGATGTTAAGCGATTTCCACACAGGACATCCGGGGATAAATCGAATGAAGTCGTTAATGAGAAGCTACGTGTACTGGCGTAACATGGACACTGACATAGCGACAACAATTGATAAATGTAAAGGATGCCATTTAGAGGCAAAATCTCCACCTATAGTACACAAACCTTGGCCGAAAACCGACCAACCATGGTCGAGAATCCACATGGACTTCGCTGGTCCAGTAGGTGAAAACTATTATTTAATTGTAGTGGATAGTTTCACAAAATGGCCGGAGGTAATGCGTTGCAGGAATCCAACAACGAACAACTCAATAGGCTCCTACACGAGTTGTTTGCAAGATTCGGTGTACCAGACACACTGGTCACTGACAACGGAACGCAGTTCACATCCGCAGAGTTTAAGGAATTTTGCGACACGTTCCGAGTGAAGCACATCACGACTCCGCCGTATCATCCAAGGTCGAACGGCCTCGCGGAAAGGTTCGTGGACACGCTAAAACGAGCGTTAAAGAAATCCATTGGAACACCAACAGAAAAAGCTTTGCAACAATTCTTGCAAGTATATAGGATTACACCACATCCTAGTACACCATCAAACATATCACCAGCTGATCTAATGTTTGCCAGAAAGGTAAAATCAGCGTTTGACAAACTATTGCCAAGGCAGGCAATTATCCGAAACACTACACACACGAGAAGAAAGAAATATAACTCGGGAGATCGAGTATATTTTAAGTGCTACAGAAATAACACATCTTACTGGGAATGTGAAGTAGTGGATAAACGCATTGGTGATTGTACATACATGATTAAAGGTCCACAGAATATACATAAAAGGCACCTAAATCAGATAAAAAAACGTCATATCCAAGATGATGATGATGATACGACAACAGTCGAAGAGGAGGACACCATAGATATCATATACGAATCTTTTAATTTGGAACCGCCTCAAAATGCACCTGAACCCCGAAGATCAGGTAGGAAAAGAAAAGTGAATGAACCATTAATGGTAAACCCAAAAAGGAAAAGATATTGAAATCTGTGTGACTTCAAATCTTGGGAGGGAAGTGTTGTGGTGGCAACCACTTATTTGCATATGCGAATAACATAACACTATAAATGGCAAGCCTAGGTTGGCCTTGGTGTGTCTTACTCAAATGCCACCGGAAGTGACGCCGAAGAGCATACATGTCCTCCCACCAAGACTCTCTGACTCGACACCGTCATTTGTACATATTGTAAATATACCTTTTCCTTAATACACTTATTATTGCGTTATCTTGTTGTTTGCGTCTTCATTGTATTTCCTTACTAATTATTGTTCAACCTTGCAACCACAACAGTTACCCTGACTTCTTTCCAATCCCGAATACTCTCTTTACAATCATAAATACTCTGGACACCGAATCACATCCTGTAAAGGCATGCAGAAACAATAGGTCACTGCAAACTGCTTCACCAAGCACCTGTTTGAGAACCTTAGTATTATAGACGTAGGTTGTCACTTTGTCAGGGCGGAAATAGAGTGCAGTACATTTGGAAACATCTGTATGAAGCAGCAAGAAAACAAGAAGATCAGTGTCTTGTTGGTCGGAAAGCAGACATAATGCCTTTGCAATTTCAACATGAGAATCTCTTTCTGCTTGAATAACATCACACCCTTTCTGCTTCATTTATTCCATGATCAGCTGTAAGTGCCTGCTTGTTTGCCCCATTCGACAAAAAAGTAATCCTTTTTCTCAGAAAATATTTTCATCTCGGGAATATTTGTCTTCTTTACATTCGACTTTCGACTTCGCCTATGATGCGCACAGTGCTTTATACTTAGTCCAACATCATAACCATCAAACACCACATTCGCTCTTCCATAGTTTTAAGCAGCGAATGAAACATACTCGTTTGCAATCGAACGGTAGGTGCCCCTTCTCCTTCCATTTCAGACGGTGAAGAAGAGATCCTTCGTCTAGTACGTTGTGCTCTGTGATTGGAACAGTTTGCTGTAAACCAGTCTGATTTTGTTTTGACATAATTTCTGATTGCTTCAACAAGTTGTGGTTTGTCCGTCTGACACAAGAGACCTTTTCCCTCAAACAAAAACATTGGGCATAGATACAGTGCATAGGACATGACATCATCTAGCCGAAAATTTAACATCTGAAGAAACAGGAGTGCTGCCGCAATGCTACGATCTGAAGATACTTTCACGTTCTTGCTGGATGTTAAAGTTTTTGCATTCAAACTCCGTTTGTAAGAGTAGGAAAACACCGATTGTGAGTCTAACTTTTTTAACAATGTTTCTTCTGATTTCAAAGAGGTCATGCACATTGACGTCTTCGTTGGCATTAATTTCTGTGATGATGTTGCGTAACGATTCATCAGCTGAAAACGGTGTAACACTGTTTAGTTTTTCCGCAACTTTTCCGAGATCTATCTCGTAAATTGTCTCTTTTTAACCGAAAGGCAAACAACTGCTTAGGCTCTCCACTTGTTACATAGCTTGTTTCGGTAAGACGTTGCATGGCAAGGTTGTAGAAAGATTATACAGTGGATGACATGACCCTAACAATTCTCTGTTGTTCGGACATTCCACTCCCTCGCGTCAATCCGCCTTGGTTTTTGAGTGAGCGCATTAGTGTGTGCTTGATCACAAGATCGGAGCCAAGACCATCCCAGTATTGGTTGCTACGTCGGATTAAATAAAACCCAGAGTGGAACTTCTGATGTATTTCAGGATTGTCGTCTTTCAAGGCATACATCTTTAGGAGATACAAAAGGCCGCCGTAAGATAATTCGGATGGCTAACGAATATTGGCAGGCAAGCTATGGCAGCACTGAGATGCATCTCCCAAAACTCCAGCTGAACAGCTGAAACAAGTGTTCTAGCTATACTTAGTATGTGCTGATAATTTATTCTTAACTAGCAGGCCTACTCGGCGCTGCTCGGGTCTCTATACACAATGAGAAAGTTGAAGTTGATTTTGGTTATTCTTAAGATAGAGGAATTATTGTCGACGTATGATTTGCTATTTCAAGCCAAAGAATATTTTACCTACCATAAGACGGGTATTACACATATATGAAAAAATTGTACCTTCCCTAGAATAGGTAATTTACAGCAAGTATATGAAATAATTTCACATATTTTACGACCGGGCAAAGCCCCTCCCGCTAGTAATTTATATATGAAAAATTAGATTACTAACGTAATTCTATGATTTTGTGTGAACACTGGCGAAGTATAATTTTTCCGTTATTTTGACGGAGAGTGTACACTCTTCTGTTAAGAGTAGCGTATTGATGAGATCTGGCGTCATTTTCATTGTATATTCACTCAGGCATTCTCTTTAAAATATACCATTTT
The DNA here is from genome assembly GCF_053919585.1 of Euprymna scolopes. NCBI lineage: Eukaryota > Metazoa > Mollusca > Cephalopoda > Sepiida > Sepiolidae > Euprymna > Euprymna scolopes. Next base: position 85,214,528 of record NC_136508.1, on the reverse strand, counting down.
GCGGTATGTTTTTTAATGTATTAAAATAAAATGGCACCAATCTGTTTTCAATTTAAATTTCTTTTGTTATTTTTTATTATATATCTAGCAGGAAAACCCAACGTTGCTCTTGATTGAATGAGAATCGTTATGCTTCTTTCCACTACGTTTATAACACAATTCTATTTTTTATTGACTCCCCACCCTCGTTTCGCATACTGATATAGTTAAAAGAAAATGAAAGTTTTGTAAACTCTTTGCATTAATGTCTTACAGTTTAAATTTAATTCAAATCGAATATACTTATTTAAGGTTTGTAAGAAGGTCTGTCTTCATAAGTTCATAAGAAGGGACACAGAAATCAATCCGAATAGAATCCATTGAAATTGTTAGAATCGGTAAGATTACAAGATTTCGTCGACAAAAAAGCCTCGTCTGCAATTTGAATGGCACACACAGTTTCAATTGGTAAAAAAAGCGATCGTTTCTAATTCAAGGTTAATCTGTACAATGTCTAGTCAGAAAGGAGGTTTGTATCGTCAAACCACACGGACACCCCGGTTTCCTTTTTATTCAGAACATAAAGAACTTTTGTTAAAAATGAACGAAAAAAAAATAGAAAGAAACAAATGAAAAGTGGAGAACAAGAGTAGCGAGAAGAACGGATACATTCTTGAAATGCGCCCATTCAATCTATGCGGTTTACGATGGATATGCTGTTTCAAATTTAATCATGACAGACAGTCGAAAATGCTTTAAATAAAATTAGCCTGACTTAAAAACATCCTATTTCAAACTAAGGCAGACCGACAGGAAAATGTTTTATTACACATGAGTGAAAGACAGATATAAAGGCTATTTCAGACTTTAGTGTGACAGACAAATATAAATCGCTTTCATAAATGTTGCGTGACTGCTCTCAAGCTTAAAAACTTTAGACTGACAGTCAAACGAAGATATTGTCTCATACTTAAGCCTTAAAGGCAGATTAAAATGCCATTTCAAAATTAAGTGTGATAGAATAAGAAAATACATTTGAAAACTTAAGCGCTACTGACAGGCAAAAAATGTGTTAAATCTTAAGGAAACGTACGTGTTTTGTTTTTTAATTTAAGGTGACTGCTCACTGAAAATTTATTTTAAAACTGAAGCAGGACAGACATACAGAGATCATGCTTTAACACTGATGCGTGACAGCTCGACCAACGAATGAGAGACTTGGACGTATCTAAAAGAAGCTGCACGTATCGAAAGTTCAAATGTAAACACGACAGATAGACCGACCGACAAAACCTTTTCTCAATATATGATGTTTCACTAGATGAAAAGAAATACAATTTGCGATTTTTACTAAAAAGAGATTTTACCAATCCACCTTATTCTTTATTCAATACAATGGTTGGCAGCGTTCCTCATTTCAGCCAGTGAATGTTCTCATTTCTGTCATCCAAAAATCCATTTTGTAACTGTGATATTCAATCGTAACGCATTCCACTATTTCAAAAGAAATAAATTACTAACTGTTCTCCCTCCTCTGCCCTACACAAAAAACAGTAAATAGACAAAAATATTTGATTTACATTCTAAGCAATGACAAATCTACAAAAAGACCGAACTTCATTGGGTCAAACTCCACAAAGCACAACTAAATTCTACTCTTTATCTGAACTCTGCGCAGTCATAAAAATCCAATGACTTTTGCAAGTTTAAGACAGCCATGCCACATTTAGACACACTGTGCGAATAACTAAAAACATACAGATGTAAAAATATTTTTATTGCCAGACAAGTGACACTTGTAATCATATTTCTTTAATAAGAACAATGTATATGAAACGTAGTAATTTAGTTTAATGTTCTTTTCTTTTTTGCTTGGGAGTCACCACTTATCAAGGCCTAAGGGCAATTGATGATAAGGGTTAATGAATATAAAGTGGTAGTGTAGTAATCGTTAATGGTGTAAATTGTGTAGAATTTGATTATATATGAGAATGGCTCAACAAGAACTTGTTTACATTGGATTTGAAGGATACCATATTTTGGGGTATAACGGAAAATTAATGAAGACTAACGATACAGTTTTTTGGCATCATACGTTTCTTGGAATCTGATTCTCTGTAAGTGTTACAACAAATGTGATTTGTTTCCTTGGAGTCGAACATGTGAGTGATGTTGTCTCTTTCCTATTCTTAGCCTTGTAGTTTCTTTGCTGTTTCTTTCTTCTTCAGGATCGAATACATTCGTTGATGCTATAGAAGCATTAAGATAAGACAGATAATAGAAACAAAGTTTTATTGAGAGAAAATATTAACTGATCACATTAAGTGCAATTTAAACTTCTTTACGAAAGAGAGAAAGTTATATTAGCATAAGTAACTCTGAGCTTGATGGATAGACAAATAGATTGATAAACTGATGTACAGATAGATTAGTGCCCATCACTCGTGAGTATTTCTCTACATTTTTGTTGTTGTTACAATATTTTCTCAGCGATCGTTTGCATCGAGCTCCCAAATCGGTGTGTACAAAACTATGACGTTATTCCCCGCTTTCATCTAACCTAACGTGGCATCCTCGAGCTCCCATTCGCATATCAATCCCAACACTTCCTTCCTCTGGCTCCACCAGTCAAATCTCACGTTCTGAATTTCTTTTGTTCAACATAGAGCAAGGTCACTTTAACCCATATTCAATCATTTGTACCAAGAGTATACTAGCAAACCTACTAAACTATTATCCAACGTAAGTATTCTTTTCTTTACCAATTTTTCTTCATTTAGCTCCAAGTGATACTCCTCACTAGTATCAATTTTGCCGTGAAATCCATTACTAAATAATTGAGTAAATTTGTTATTGAATATTCTTAACTATTAGAACTAATTAGGAATAATCAGTAGTAGTCTAACAGTAGAATCCCGAGATATGGTGGCCCTGGGATATGGTTTTTTCAGGTTACCATGTGGAATACGATGTTTTCCCGGTCTCTGGTTACGGTATTTGCCCCGCCTTACAGTGTTATTTTTAACGTTATTAAATTATATACATGTGTATTATATACTGTACTGTATTTTGTCACTAATTTTTAATGTCGTATTTTGGGACTCTACAGTATTATTAGAAAGATTGGTTTGGTTGTTTTGTTATACGGCCTTTTCGGGTCATTTCATGCGAAATTTGACAATTTTGGGGAAAGTTTTATGCTTCAAGTTCTTTATACCTTCAAAAAGTTATTGTTTGGTTGTTTTATAGAAAAAATTATTGTTTTTGTTTTTGACCCGCAGAACATGATTAACTTTTGCAAAGGACAAGGAAAAAAATAACGTCAATATTTGGTGCTTTTTAGTGTTGCGTTATTGAATATGTAATTTTCTAATTTTCACTTTTCAAATGCTTGCGAAATACACCTGACAATTCTTTTATCATTGTTCTCAAAATAAACATATTCGAATTTTGTCAACATACACGTTTAATTATAGTTCACTGTTAGCCGTTGACGAGAGAGAGAGAGAGAGAGAGAGAGAGAGAGAGAGAGGGGAGAGAGAGGGAGAGGGAGAGAGACAGAACAGAAAAATTGCGTTTAGTGGTAAGTGTGTGTGTGTATGTGTGTGTGTGTGTGTGTGTGTGTACGTACGTACGTGTGTGTGTGAGAGACGACGGCGGAATTTGTTACTCACTCTGGGCGACTGTCGGCTCTCCTCTCTTTATCTTTCTTTTTGTTTATGTTATCCGTATCTTATAAAAACATCAAGTGACATTCCTGAAATGCAAATATTTGAAATATTTATTCTTTATTTTGCGTTATACAATTCTAACTGCCTGACTTAGAATATAAGCCTTTCTTTGTTTTCGATGATAATTACAATTCAGATCATTTTCATAGGACCCAAAAATCCATCTAAAATGTGCGAGTATGGAGATAGATGGTCAGTCCGATCCGAAACCGGAAATATATCCCACATTTAGGGCACCTGTGGGATGACTCTCTAGCACAGGTGATGACTGCTCTGTCTTTTATAATGGTATGTTTCTCTTCGCGTCCTTCACTGCATGCAGATTCAGCAATCGTTGTCCCTTGTGGCATGCTGTGCACCAGGAACATTTGTTTTGGTATCGATTTTCCCTTGAGTAGAAATATAAACCGTTTGAGGAGTACTTCAAGCTTTTATCGAATCGTTAACGCTGTTTTCTTACGATTCTTTTATCATTTCGTCAGCTCACTATAAATGAGCTGTGTGTTGTGTATGTGTTTCTCATAATTGGTGAATTGCAACACATTTGCAAATCAAAAATAATCATATGTAAAACATAATAGCGTGTACATTATGGTTTTAATGTAGTATTTTGTATTTCGAACACACCTACAAATTCTTTACATGAAACTTTGATTAACAAAAGAATTTGTCGTTTTCTCTTATTATTTCGTCTTTAACAAGCATCTAAAAGAAAGTCATAAATATATTTTATCATTAGCTGTCATGAAATTTATCGGTTGTTCTATTAACATCAAAATATTCTCACGTTTGTTTTTTGTATTCGAACAACGTATTATGTCCTAAATGTTAAAGACTGAATCATTTGTGCAGGCGATAATAAGAATACAATTAAAAATACAATTAAAAATATAATTAAAAATACAATTAAAAATAACTTAAGATTTCTATCGGTCATAATAGAAAGAATGAAGAAAAGTCACTCCTGTGGATTAAATAAAGAATTTCGTTGAACATTCCTTATAGATTCTCGAGTCGATTGACAAGGCAAAAGGTTCTGAGAATAACAACTAAGATGAGAACAGTAGTCATAATAATTCAAATAATAAAACTTTACAATCCTCATCTAAAAATTTCGAAGCAGGTAAATCTTCCGTCAAACGTCACAAAAAAGAACTTATGCTTCACCAGTGTTATTACTAATATTCTTATTCTTAACCAAAGAAATAAGAAAGAAGGAGAACATCCCAAACAGAACGTCCCAAACAGAAAAGTGTTAAAAGTAAGAAAAAAAATATCAATCGGTATAGACAAAAAGAGAAATGAATAAAAAAAAAACTCTCATTATTGAAATAAACTTAAGGATTTCTTTCCGACTTATTTTAAAACGGCGGGTGGCGGTTTGTTTGACCCGCTATTTGGCCTTCTTCTAAACACTTAAGTGATTATATAATTATACGGCATAATCACATTGACACACTGGTTCCTACTAGATTACCGAAGTTAAGCAATGTTCAGGCTGGTCAGTATTAAAATGGGTGGCCATTTGGGAATTCCAGGTGCTGTATATGCTCTCTGCTTATCTCGGCATCGTTTCCAGTTATCTAGCATTTCTCCTTGCCACAGGACTTAAGCAGTGCCGATCCAGGAGAGGTGAGTTAGTGATTGCGCAACCCTTACCTCATAATTCTACGCCCAGCTACTCTTACAGGGAATATCCTTGTCTTTTGAGACTGAACGGAGACATAAAAGCACTTAAATTAGTTTAAAACAACATTATTTTTTTGCTCGTTAACTTTTGCGTGACAGGATGGATATTTGTATAGATACGCATTGGTCTTTATTATAGAACGTTTTTTTCCTTTGCCTTGTTTATTTTGATTTAATATTTCTCGCACTATTTTATTGATATCTGTCATCCCGGCATTTCTTTTAAGTTCCTCGTATTTCTTTTCGTTTATCGCCATTTCTTTACAGACATCACCTCGGTCTCTCTCTCCCTCTCTTTATATATTACCGTTTTTCTTTTCTGACCTGAACAATTAATAATGGTAATTTTCTGCTCTGGCATATGTGTTTTATTATACCATATCTCTTCTCACTCGCTGTTTTGATCCTTGTGACACACTCACTTAGATAATCATAAATACTTTTCACACAACTTCCCTTTGAGGTATTCGTGGTTAAAATGAAAGGAAGAGAGAGAGAAAAGAAGAAAGAGAAGAATAAGAACAACAAGAAGAAAAAGACGAAGAAGAAGGGGAAGAAGAGGAAGGGGAAGAAGAAGAAATATTTTTGTTGTTCATACATTCTTTTATTATTTTTTTTATGACAAAAGAATTCTTCGTCTGCCCCTGGCTGTCCTCCGTCCGTCAGTTGGCCGTGGTGTCGTCACCAGGCGTAGCCGTAACACGTGGCTTATTAAATTCGTAATCTGCCCTCGAAGTGCAAGGGTTGAGGGAATTTGGGGGAAAGCCGTCTGTGATTTCCCAGGGGAGACCACTGGTGATTGGCTACAGTTGGATCCCGTGAAAAGAGACGACCAGAGGTGAGAGCAGATCAACTGGGTAAGGAAGAGAGACCTTTTATGAGGATCTTTCGAAGACTAGAAACAAAACAAAACAAATAATAATAATTAAAAAAAAAAACGTTGCTGGGGGCAGTTTTATCATGAGAGGACTTAACACGGATGGGCTGGATGAGTACGACGACTTGAAAGGAAAACCGCATGGAAAAGAGTTGAATATGAAGCGAAAATTAAGATGAAAAGTGACAATAGAAAAATCAAGAAAAAAACCCAGACTTTCTTTTAAGTATGATAGAATTATAGAATATGGGTGAAACAGAATAGAGAGAGAGAGAGAGAGAGAGAGAGAGAGAGAGAGAGAGAGAGAGAGAGAGAGAGAGAGAGAGGGTAAATGACGCATGAGAAGGGGCGTGGTAAAGAGAAAAAAGACAGGAAAAGAAAACGGCGATCATTAAAAGGAATAGGTTGGAAAGAGTGTGTGTGTGTGTGTGTGTGTGTGTGTGTGTGTGTGTGTGTGCACGCGCGTGCGTGATAGATGGATGGGTAGATAGACTGATAGATATATAAAGAGAGAGAGAGAGAAAGAATGAAAAAGAGAGGGAGGGAGATCTTCCAATAAAAGCGAGGAATAGATGGATATAGATGATGGGGGAAAATAGGAGAGATGAATAGAAAAAACGTATTGCAATTAATGAGTTTATTTGTACTCACTAGGAGTTTTCACACAGATCAAAGATCTCTCTGTCAATTATCTCTGGTGTCAAAGTGACAACAAGTCTCCCTAGATTCCTGGTACTCTCCACCTCTTTCGATAACAGTTGCAAATGAATTTGCATTATCGCAACAGCCGTTTACTACTGATTTCTAACTGGCAATGTCTTTTAGCCTTCACTGGAAGTTAAGTGACAATAAGTCTTCCCAAGATCCCAATGCTCTTCGAACTCCTCCAGTGGAAGTCAGTTTAATGTTTTCTTTCCTCGTTTTTTCCATTGCCCTTGACCCTTCACGACTATTTGGTGTGGTGCCAGCTGATGCCGACACTACAATTCTTTTTTTTTGGGGGGGGGAGTTAACTTACAATTTTTTTATTTGGGTGGGTGGGGGGGGGTTAACTAATAATATTTTTTTTTGGGGGGGTACAATTTTTTGGGGGGGTTAACTTACAATTTTTTTGGTGGGTGGTTAACAATTTTTTTTTGGGGGGGGTTACAATTTTTTGGGGGGAGGTTAACTTACAATTTTTTTGGTGGCGTGGTTAACTTACAATTTTTTTTGAGGTGGGGTACATTTTTTTGTGGGTGGGTTACAATATTTTTTTGGGGGGGTTAACTTACAATTTTTTTGGTGGGGTGGTTAACTTACAATTTTTTTTTGGGGGGGGTTTACAATTGTAATGTTATGACCCTTTAGGCTGTGATCATAGCGTAGTATCTGTTAACTGTGGCAAGCGGAGTCAAGGGTCAAACATTATTATTATTGTTATTGTATTCTTGTTAATTGATTTGAGCGACGGATGGTCGCTAGATCAGTTATTATGATTAGAAGAATAAACAATTAAATTGCGAAAGAAATGATTGACGTGTGAATCGCAAAAAGAATGTGAAAATAGAAAATATATGCAAACATTATTTTGGAGTTTTGAATAAACAAATAACTAGATGGATTAGATTGGTATGAGACACGTAATTAGGTAACGTAAGAGAACACGTGATGTAGTTAGTTTTGGGGAGATTCAGAGAGTTCAGGATTGACCACCAGAGCAGACAGACGTCTAGAGAAGGGTGGACAGACAGCTAGGAGCGGGCTGTATGAACAGAAAATGTAGACTAACTGCAGATCCTGTGAAAACCAATTGAGACAACTGTGATAAATTTATATTACAAAAAATATAAAGAGTTGTTTTAATGGTTTCACAAATAAGAACAGTTGTCTCAATTATATGGTGCTGATCGCTTCATGGTTCGTCAAGGAGCAGCGGTAAGATACAGAGGAACTCTGCCAGAAAAAGGTATGAAGCATATATTATTCTTCTTATATATGAACGGTAAAAATATCTCATGTAATAAGTCTCATACAACATGATTCAAGTTACACGTCAATATCATGTCCTCCTGGCTAAACAACATACACACGATTTATACGTCTATTATCAGTCTGTTAAAAGAACAATATCTTACATCCACTAGATAACACATGACACGTTTTAATATATCATCATCTCCTCCAATATAAACCAATATACAACACAATTTTTTTTAGGGGGGGGGGTAACTTACAATTTTTTTCGGGAGGTTAACTTACAATTTTTTTGAAGGGGAAGTTAACTTACAATTTTTTTTTTTGGGGGGGTTACAATTTTTTTTGGGGGGAGTTAACTTACAATTTATTTGGTGGGGTGGTTAACTTACAATTCTTTTTGGGTGGAGTTACAACTTTGGGGGTTACAATTTTTTTTTTTTGAGGGGTTAACTTACAATTTTTTTGGTGGGGTGGTTAACTTACAATTTTTTTTTTTTGGGGGGGGTACAATTTTTTTTGGGGGATTAACTTATAATTTTTTTGGTGGGGTGGTTAACTTACATTTTTTTTTTGGTGGGGGGGTTAACTTACAATTTTTTTTGGTGGGGAGTTAACTTACAATTTTTGGGGGGTGGGTGGGTGGGGTTAACTTACAATTTTTTTTTTTGGGGGGGTTAACTTACAATTATACTGTTTAAGTTTTCTTCCTCTATCTTTGTTTTACTAGTGTTGCAATTTCGATTTCTCTGATTAGCGTTTGTAGCTGATGTGTAGTAGGGTCTGCATTCAAAAGTTTGCCTTAATATTTCCTAGCCGTTTTTATTATTGTTATCCGTTGTATCTTCTCAGCCATCCTTCTGATTCCAATCTCTCATTTTTTTTTCAATTTTTTTCGTGATTGTTCCTAGTACTCCTACTATTATTGGTTTTATCTTGACTTTATCTTCCGTATCCCTTTCAACTCTCTGACCAGTTACGTGTATTTGTTTCGCTTTCCATTGATATTCACAATGTGTCTTCTGGAATGGCGAAATGTGCGATCTGGCAGAACTTTTCCTTCTTGTTAATAATTATGACATTAGGTTTCTTGCTTGGATATTTTTATCTGTTTCTACATCCATATCTCATAGAATTGTGTGATTTACGTTTTCAAGTTTGCCGGTTTGTGCTCGGTTTCAAGCTGTCGGTTTGTGCATATACCATTTGTCTGGGTGTGCAAGATACAGTTGTTTGCATAGTTCCTAGTGTGCGGCCCTCCCTTCTTAATCTTGTCTATCATTATATTCTTTTTGTACTAGTTTGCTGCACTCACTTATTATGTAGTTTATCGTTTCGTCTCTTTAACAACAGAGCCTGCATTTGCTGTTTTCTTGTGTTTTGTTGATCTTTGTTTTGATATAGTTGATTCTAATCGAGTTATCTTGTGCAGCTGTTATTAGATATCCAGTTTCTTTGTTTAGGCGTCCAATTTTTATTTTTTTGTTTTATCCCTTGCCTCTTTGTTCTCTGTTTAATTCATTTTTGCAGCGTCTCTTGCTGCGGCGATTAGCTTTTCTGTGATCTGCGTTATGAATTTTTCTATTTTTTGTGTCATTTACACAGTGCTTCTATACAAAACAACCCTCTTCCTTCAACTTTCCTTTTCCTGTAAAATTGCTCGGCATCACTCTTTGAGTGTTGTGGATAGTGCATGGTCATAAGTTTCCTTGTCTTCTGGTCAAGGTGCCTCTAGTTTTCCCTTCTTATAACTTGCAGTGCGCCATTTCATTGGCTTCAGAAGGAGTGCTACAACTTTGTACCCTTCTCTCCTTACCTGAACCTGCTGGAATACTTCGTTTGGTCATACATTGAGAACATCATCAACATGACCTCCCACAGCATCAAATCCAGCCTGATCGCCACCATCCGCCAAGTATTCGCCGAACTCCCGCTGGCGCTTGTGGAAAAGGCATGCTCCCAGTTCCGGAAATGTATCGAAGCGGTGATTGAGGCTGAAGGCGGCTACATTGAATAGATGTCAGCTCTACTATATAATCAAGTTATCTGAATTAACTTTTTCAATAACAGTTTAAAATAAAGCTGTAGTGTTGTTTTCTTTAGGACGACACAATTATTGTCCCACCCTGTACTTATTCTAATTTTGAGCAATATCAATTACATAATTTGATTTTAGAAAATGTCCCAAATTTAAGGCTTAAATTTTAGGAGTTTCAAGAAAAAATTAAATTTAGGACACTTCGCTTAATTAGTTGTAGTTATTTCCTAATGTGTTACGCCATCTTTAAATTTTCATATTAGCTAAGTAATTTAATAGAAAACAGTCAGAAAAATTCCTGGTCAAAAACTCATTAAAACGATTTTTCGAGATCTCAATACCTCTTATGTCAAATCTCGAGTCTGCAGGCTGAAAATTGACAGAGTAGTTTGGTAGGGAAATGTACACACACAGACACACACATTGACAATTTCACTTTTATAGATATGCTAGCATTTCAGCCCGGCGTTGCCAGGGTGTTTGGATGTGTATATTGAGCAAAAACAAAAAAAAGTGGTAGTAGGAAGGCAGGCTCGAACCCGTACCGCGAAGAAGGATAAAAACGGGAAAAAACCCTGACGTCTTTGCTGTTGCGATCACCGCCAATCCGGAAGTGACTTATGTTTAAATCAAGTCTAGACAATCGAAAGAAGAGGATGATTTTCAAAAATATCTCGAAAAGTGCCCAGTTTAGGATGAAAAAATTAATGTTTTTGCCAATTTTTCGGTATTTGTCGTCTGAAAGGTCGAACTTCAAAACGATACTGATCTTGTAAAAATCTGTCGCCTCTGTCGAAAGTTTTAGGCAGACATGCAAACATACATGCATACATACATTTATATATTAGTAACTAAAAGTTTTCGACCCAAACCGATTAAAAAGCTTGCCCTATCTCTGAATACCCTTTATGTAAAATTTCAAATGTTTAGACCAGAAATTGTCTGAGTAATTTGGTAGACACGGCAATTTTGACTCCTATTATGACTCCTTAATATTTATTGTTTTGGGCTCAAATCAAGTTATTAAGTTAGATCCATGTCCAAGAAACCTATATCTAAAATTTCAATTGTTTAGATCAAAAATTGGCGGAGGAGTTTGGTAGAGTTCTCAAAGTTCAAATCATTGAACTTTGACCCCTTAATAGCCAAATTTCTGACCGAAAACCGATCACATCGATTTTCCCAAATCTCAGTACCCTGTATATCAAATTTCGAGTATGTAGACTTAAAATTGACAGAAATGTACACACGCAGACAGACAGATACACAGACACGTTCACTTTTATAGATATATAGATAGATAGATAATCAATTAAAAAAAAATCTCATTATTAGATTCATAAGCTAATAGAAGTTCATCCTACGACTATTTTCACGAATTAACCGAAACAAAATACACACACATACATAAACACACATACATACACACACATACACAAATGGAAATTAGTTTATGAAAAATAGATAAACATGGTAAAAGATTTGTAAAAAATAATGACATAAAAACTTCGTTAACTAAGATGCACTTGTATTTGTATGTACATGATTAGCTCCTAAACTAATTAAACGTTCATTATAAAGGTGTAACACGGATATTAGGTGTTATGTTTCATAACCTGGGCTATATTCAGTTCAATTTAGTTTTATGCAAAACGATAAAAAGGTGTCTTTTCTGAAAATTCAAACCCATCAAATAATTGGAAATTTATCAATAACTATTAGACATCAATTAATAAATATTCTCAAAGGTTTAGTTCTTTGGACTATTTGAAAAGCGTTTTTAAAAGGGAATATAAGAACAGCCACTCAAATAAAAATAAAAATATTTCAGATTTACATTGAATTTGATCTATACGCATTAAGAATCTCAATTTCGTTTTAAGATCTCTTAAGCTTAAGCTGAAAATTTTATGCATTATTTAGAATGAAACATAACACTGGGGAACACTATTTATTTAACTTTCTGTTGCATTTGATTTTTTAACTGATTCTGCAGGATTTTTAGGCGCTGATTTCAAATTTGAAATTAGTTTTTTCTCCATAAGCTCTAGTTTTCATGCAATTTGAGATAGATGAAATAGTCTAAATATGAACTTACGTAACCCAAATTTAAGCATTTTGAGATTATATACATTGATAGATTCTAATATTTTTATCTGCCTTCTTTTTTCCAAATCAAACATGGCTTCCTCATCGAGACATCACTGTAGAAACAAGCCTGATGCCTTCTGTTACATCTATGGTTGCTACACACTCCATCATCAGAGACGTAACATATCCTTGTTTGTGAAGCGAGCCTACAAGGCTTATTTTGAAGTTCATCTTCGTGAATAAGACAAGCAACGGGCTCCTCATATTGTGTGCCACAATTGTGAGGAAATGCTCCGAAGCTGGACCAAAGGAAAACGCAATGGTCTGCCTTTTGGGGTTCCAATGATTTGGCGAGAATCCACCAACCATGTAACTGATTGCTACTTCTGCATGGTAAACACAGCGGGTGTGGGCAAGAAAAACAGACATAAGATCGTATATCCGAACATTTCCTCAGCTATTCGGCCTGCTCCTCACTCTGAAGAAGTTCCTGTTCCAGATTTCAAAGGTTTGCCTTCATTAAATGATAAAGACATTGGACATGACACGGACGAGGAAGACAGTTGTGACAATGAATTACCAGAAACTGAGTAGGAACAACCCGAGGAATGTTCTTCAGAGACTGAATCTCCCCAGTTCCCAAGCCTCTTCACCAGACTGAACTGAATAACTTAGTTCGGGATTTAGGTCTTTCAAAGAAAGCAGCTGAGCTTTTGGCATCAAGATTACAAGGCAAAAATCTTGTTGATCACACTGTTAAAGTATCATATTACAGAAAGCGTGACCAGCTTTTTGTAACCTTCTTTTCAGAAGACAGACAGTTTGTTTACTGCCATGATGTCCCAGGTCTTCTCAAAGAACTGGGTGTTCCTCACTATGATCCAACTGAATGGCGGCTCTTTTTAGACAGTTCTAAGCGCAGTCTCAAATGTGTTCTTTTGCATAATGGCAATGTTTATGGGGCAGTGCCTGTCGGTCATTCAGTTCATCTGCGGGAAGACTATGATGACATCAGAATGGTCATGGACTTCTTAAAATATCGTGAGCACAACGGGATCATTTGTGTAGACTTGAAAATGGTAAACTTCCTTCTTGGTCAACAGAAAGGTTTCACCAAGTTTCCATGTTACCTCTGCATGTGGGATAGTCGAGCACGAGACAGACACTGGGTCCAGAAGGACTGGCCTGTTCGTGAAACCCTTGAAGTAGGCATGCCAAATATCACACATGACCCAATTGTTAACAGAGATAGGATCATCTTTCTTCCTCTGCACATCAAATTAGGTTTGATGAAACAATTTGTCAAGGCACTGGATACCGAAGGTGAATGTTTCCAACACATCATCAGAGCTATACCAGGATTGTCGTTCGAGAAGATCAAAGCAGGTGTGTTTGATGGCCCACAGATTCGAACCCTCATTCGTTATGATCAGTTTGTTGCCAAGATGACCGCCTTGGAGAAGGCAGCATGGTTATCCTTTGTGGCAGTCGTTCAGAACTTCCTTGGAAACAACAAGGCAGAGAACTACAGTGAACTTGTGAACAGAATGCTCCTCGCTTTTCGTGCTCTCGGGTGCAACATGAGCATCAAGCTTCATTTTTTGTACAGCCATCTTGATCAGTTCCCTGAAAACCTGGGGGCTGTGAGTGACGAACAAGGAGAGCGGTTCCACCAAGACCTAAAGATCATGGAAGAACGCTACCAAGGTCGCTGGGACAAAAGTATGATGCCGGACTACTGCTGGAGTATTAAACGAGATTGCCCAGATGAAGAGTACAAATGCAAAAGTTACAAACGCAAATTCCTGCCTGACTAAAATACTGTTCAGACAGAAAGTGATAAGCGTTATTAGATGTGATTGACTCTTATCTGAAGAACGTTGTGAATGACGCTTATCTCACGTTGCGATAAAGACTGTTTTCTGAGAAACTTTTCCAGAAAAACATATGGCACTTCTAACAATGGTGTACTTTAATCTAAAATCACATTTTATTGTTCTGTTTCTTTTGCCTTGTTAAATATACTGTTTTGTGACTGACATTGCAATATCCTATAATAATGCTAATTTTTTTCTTTTTTAATAAAAAATCATAGATTGCATGAAATCTGTAGCTTGCAGAATAAAACTAACTTCAGATTTGAACTCAGCACACTTAAATTGACTAAAAACAAGTCTTTCTTTAAATGCAACATATTGAGTGTTCCCTTGTGTAATTGATTGGATCCACAATTGGAACACGAATTCTAGAGATAAAGTTTAGCACTATTATATTATATATCGTAAGAGGAGGAGACATAACAGAGGTGCAAAACTTCTATTCGGGAATATTTTAAAGATGCGTATTACACACACACACACACACACACACATACACACACACACACACACACACACACACACACACACACACACACACACACACACATATATATATATATATATATATAAACGACTAAACGGGCTTTATCTGCATTTTCGATTAAACACACTTGTCCTCTAATGCAACATTACCTCAAATTTGAGAGATTACTGCATTGCAAGACAAGTGTGTTTAGTTAAAAATGCAGGTAAAACCTGTTTAATACTGCATATATATAGTTTATATATAGTTTATATATACCCGCAGTGTCAATAAAAAATGTCCTGTTCAGGATGTCTCAAACTTTGGAAAAATTGTTATATACATGCATGCAAACACCGGGGGTTGAAACAATTTTCCTATAAAAATCCAACATTTTGAAAATGAGTAAATACTTGTGTGTCTAATTCTTTTCACGTGGCATTTTTAAGACAAATATTTTTAGCTCTAGTATCGCACTATCGAGTTATCTAAAAGAGAACTTTATGTTATCTATTTATACATAATTACTATTCAAAGTAGTTAAATTGTGTGTAAACACACACACACACACGCACGCGCGCACACACAGACACACAGACACACAAACATAGACACATACACACAAACGCACACGCTCACACACACACACACACATATATATATAGTATGAAAATATATTTATGTCAATTTAGCTACGCACAAGCGTTCGCGTTTCTCCCCCGGTAGGTAATTGTCAGGCTAAGTGAACTGACTTATTATTCCTGCTTGTTTTTATAAAGTCTAGCTAACTAACTAATTAGATTCAGTATTATTTCTCTTGTAACTAAGCTCTACTTACCTATTGAGCTCTGTTGAAGAAAATAGTGAAAATCTATTGACAATATATTGCATCACCTTAAAGTATTATATGTGGTATATAAAATTATAAATAGTGTATGCATATGAAATACATGTTTGTGTGTGTGTGTGTGTGTGTGTGTGCATTAGTAATTCTGTTTATACCTCGGTATGCATTTGAAAGAAACTTCTACGTACGATGAAGTATTTTGTGTGTGTGCGTGTGTACGATTGCGAGCCGGTATATGCAATCTTTTCTGTACGCGTTCCGTTTGTAAATTATTCGCAGATAATTTAGCCTTAACTTTAATTTGTGACGATAGATTAATATCGTTAAGGAAAACAAAAGCACAAAGAAATAAGTAAATACAGCAAATATGGCGGCCATGATGCGGGATGATGGTAAGGTGGGCATGAAGATGAAACGCCACCCAATCGCATTGTAAAACGCTCGAGGGTTAACAAGAACCGAATGATGATTTGCGACCAGAAATGAGCCCAACACGACACAGGCAGGAGGGGGCGTGTTAATAGGTTATGGGATGAGATGTTGTAAGAGTGGGTATATATATATATATATATATATATATATATATATATATATATATATATATATATATTCCCCCTCTCTCTCTCGCTCACTCTCTTTTTCTATTTGGTTCTTACTTTCTTATTTGTGTTTATTTCTCTTCGTTTTTTTTCTTCCTTTTCAGCTTACCACTGATCATTTGAGGTCTGCCAATCTCTCTTACTCTCTATATTCTATTTCTCCCCGCCTCTTCCATCATTAACCCTGCCACACACACACACACACACACACACACACACACACACACACACACACACACACACACACACACACTCTCTCTCTCTCTCTCTCTCTCTCTCTCTCTTCCTTGCCTTTCCCTGTCCTACCTCTTTCTACCAACTAATTCACATCAATTTACATAAGGTCATCCGATCGAACTTATCTTCTTCTTCCTCCTTTTCCGCCTCCTCCTCCCCGTCGTCCTTCTTCTTCTCCTCCTCCTCCTCATCATCATCATCATCATGAGCATCTCTCTTCATTTATTTATATGAAATTAGACATGTGTATATCATTATATATTTCTATCTATATGACCCACTCTCCACTAATAAGCTAACTTATAATCTTTATAATCTTTGGAACAAGGCTACTAGGCGTAATCGTGGATAATATTGCCTATATTTAGTTTTACTAAGTTTTTTTGCAAAGGGGTAAACTGAGATGGAATGACACCGTGAAAATTCAGATTCTTCTGATTTTTGTGACATTTAAAATAGGTATTAGACATCAATTAATAAATATTGTCCCTATTTCAGTATCATTGCTGTCTTGTCAAATGTATTGTAGGGGGGCATAATATGTGCACAGACTCTTTAAAAAATGTAAAAATTCAAATGTGCATCATTGATTTTAGACACCAATTAAGAAAACTTTCCTGCATTTCAATTTTTTTCTTAAGACCTTTTACGCTGAAACCCTCAATTGGAGACATTTTCTATAATCAAAATCTGATTCTTAATTCTGATTAAAATAGTAACATGGATTCTAAACATAAGATTCAGTATCTTCATTTTTATCTGCTAAATTTGTAATAAATCAACTTATTGTTAACCACGCCAAGAGAAAAGAAAGAAAAAAAAACAATAAACTTAGTGACAGATTCCGTTCTGTAAGTTTAACTGCTGATGTGCTAACTGATATATCGCACAAAATCAAAAATAGTGTCTGGTACAAAAGGTTGGTTTAAAACCTATGGAATATCTGGAAACATCTTTGCAACCATCAACTCTAGGTAGGTTTCTAATAGATAGGTTTCTAATAGATAGGTTTCTAATAGACAGGTTTCTAACAGATAGGTTTCTAATATATAGGTTTCTAATAGATAGGTTTCTAATAGATAGGTTTCTAATAGACAGGTTTCTAATAGATAGGTTTCTAATAGATAGGTTTCTAATAGATATGTTTCTAATAGACAGGTTTCTAATAGATAGGTTTCTAATAGGTAGGTTTCTAATAGATAGGTTTCTAATAGATAGGTTTCTAATAGACAGGTTTCTAATTGATAGGTTTCTAATAGATAGGTTTCTAATAGATAGGTTTCTAATAGACAGGTTTCTAATAGACAGGTTTCTAATAGACAGGTTTCTAATAGATAGGTTTCTAATAGACAGGTTTCTAATAGATAGGTTTCTAATAGACAGGTTTCTAATAGACAAGTTTCTAATAGATAGGTTTCTAATAGGTAGGTTTCTAATAGATAGGTTTCTAATAGATAGGTTTCTAATAGACAGGTTTCTAATAGACAGGTTTCTAATAGATAGGTTTCTAATAGATAGGTTTCTAATAGACAGGTTTCTAATAGATAGGTTTCTAATAGACAGGTTTCTAATAGATAGGTTTCTAATAGATAGGTTTCTAATAGACAGGTTTCTAATAGACAGGTTTCTAATAGATAGGTTTCTAATATATAGGTTTCTAAAAGTAGTCGTTGATAAGTGGAGGTCGGGAACACATAAAATCACCGCTTGTGAGCATTAAGGATCTTTTCTAGAGTCAACACTCTTCTTAAACTTCCTGAATGATTTGTTAAATGATATCTTGAGATCATTCGTTGATATGTAACCAAACTACAGAACCGTCGAAATCACTTTAGATCTCGCTGGCGGTGATTTACCCTCTTCGGAGTATAACATTTGGTGCATTGAGGATAAGTGCAGTGCATTAAGATTATTTCTAATGCCAACACTCTTCTTAATCTTCCTGAATGAAAAGTGTTACTTTTAACGCTGCTAAAACGAAGCCTCTCCTTTCACCACCAACGTTCGGATTCCTGTTTTGGCCGATTCGAATGACCCATTTTTTTTTTTTAAAATACCTTTGTTTAAATAAACTCCTAGGACTGACATTCACACCACGTCTAAAATGTTGCCGAGGTTGGATCACTCTACCGCTCCAGAAAGTAATTTCTATAAAAATGAGATACATTCAAAGACGAAATAATGCTGCCATATCAGAGGAGATGCAGCATAGAATATCTTTTCTTGCCTTGACAGAATCCAAAAGCAACTTTGAAATCTAGTGGAAGTGATATCTTCTCTTTTCTATACCTCTTTCCTACAGAAGAAACGTTGATAGTCTCTCTATTCCAGCATTATTTCAATTGACAGTACTCATCTGAATTCCAACACTTCGTTCCTTTTTGTAGATCATTCACTGAAAGAACTCGAAAGCTTATCACAACGAAAAACGTCTTTCCTTTATGCGTGATGCTATCCTAGACACGGGGTCATACGTGATTCAATCATAACTTGCTGCGTCCGCATCTTGATGACGTATCTGGATGGCCTTGTATCATCTCCGTACGATACTTGGGGTTTTCCCTTCATGAATACGTCGATTGCTCCTTTGGTAAACTGGATAAAAGTCTATGGTCAAGAAAATATAACAGGCTGGCGACAAAATGCAAGATGTACAAAGCAGTAGTACTGCCGGCCTTGTTCTTCTCTTCCGAAATCCACACCTTATATCAGAATCATATGAGAAGGCTAGAGGCAGTGCAGTAATGCCACCTCAGGCGAATGATAAAAATCAGGTGGAATGATTATGTGATGAAAGTCAAAGCCCTAAAAAGAGTAAATACGGACAGCATAGAAGCAGTGCTTGCAACTACACAACTGTGTTAGACTGATCTTGCTGTAAGAATGGCGGATGACAGGACCAGAAAATAGAAAGGTAGAGAACGTCAATACAAAACTGGGTGGACAAAAACTCTGGTACAAAGACGTAGTTAAACGCCACCTTAAGTAAATGGGCAATTATATCCTAAACGGGCAATTATATCCTAAATCGGGAGACACAAGCAAATAACCGAGAGAGTTTGCGCAGCAGTCTACACAAAGTACAGGTAATGGTCGAGAATACAAGAGAAGTCACAGCCATCAAAGACACAATCCCGGCTGCTTTGCATATGCTACCTAGAGAAAGATGCTCCACACCAGGAGAGGAAAGCTTTAACACCGGCGGATAATGCACCAAGCCCTGTCTGTTTTTTTACATGGAGGTCACCACTTATCAAGGCCCGGAGGCCACTCATGGATAAGGGTTATTGCGTGTACAGTACTCAATGAGATATAATTGCAGTAATCATTAGTATTGGAGATTTGATAAAGTGTCTTACTTAAGAGGGCGGTTTGTCAGGAATTTGTTTATGTTGGACTTGAAGACATCCAAGTTGGAGTCAGGAGGGAAACAGATAAACGGAAGAGAGTTCCACAGTCGTACACTTCTGAGAAGGAAACTCTGCTCATGGAATCTACGTTTGGATTTAAGCACAGATAAAGAGTGGGGGGGAAATGGACAGTAGTTTCAGCCAGACGGGTGTTTCTCGTGAAAGATTGGCGAGGGGGGACCAGAGATTGGAGCTCAGACGAGCACTTGCCATGGAAATAACGATAAAACAGGGATAGGCTCGCAACGTCTCTTCTGTGGGAGAGAGGCTGCAAGGAAGAGAAAAGGGCATCCCCACTAAACCACGAAGTCTATTTTGTACTCTGTCAAGGCAAGATAGGCTGTTTTAGCAGCGCCTGCCGAGATATGGCAGCAGTACTCCATCCTTGGACGTACTTGGCTTTTATACAGATAGAGAATTGCATCAGTAGTGAGATATCTTCTGGAGCGGTTGAAGAATCCCACCATTTTCTCAGCACCTGTTGCCAAGGTCGCTGGAAAGATGGCGGGATCCTTCTACCGCTCCAGAAGATATCTAACTACTGATGCAATTCTCTATCTATATAGAAGCCAAGTACGTCCAAGGATGGAATACTGCTGCCATATCTGGGCAGGATCTGCTAAAAGCAGCCCATCCTGCCTTGACAGAGTAAAAAATAGACTTCGTGGCTTAGTGGGGATGCCCTTTTCTCTACCCTGAAACCTCTCTCCCACAGAAGAGACGTTGCGAGCCTATCCCTGTTTTATCGTTATTTCTATGGCATATCCATATCTCGTCTAGGGAAGTGGTTGGCCCTATGCCAGTTTCATTTAGAAAGAATATGTCCGGTTTCGTCTCCTGTAATTGTGTTTCAACCTCTGGAATGTTGAAACGTAGACCCCTGATATTGGAGAAGGAGACTTGATAGTAGGGTCTACGTTGGAGGATGGGGTTCTAGGTTTATTCGTGTTTTTTTTTTTTTTGAGATTTGTCATGTTGAGGTTTTGGGATTTGTGGAGCAGGTCAATAGACTTGGTTGGAGCATGACAGAGAGGGAAAGTAAGAGAGAAAAAGACAATAATTTTTTTTTATTGTAGCATATGATAAGGTAAAGCCGTAACAATTACCCACTAGTATGGCATCGAGAGGCCCTACTAGAAACTACTGTATGGTCCAGAATCCATTCACCAAATGGCAATACAGAAAAGATGTCGGTTCACGTTACACTTGAACTTCTGCATGTCAGTACAGTTGGGGAAGTAGGGACCTGGAATGGAATCCCAAAGTCTAGCGGTTCTGGGGAAGAAACTACTGGAGGAGAAAGATCTTTTACATCTAGAGATCTCTACTGTGTGGGGGTGTAATTTAGCTGCCTGTCGGGTTTGTCGAGGGTGTTTACGTCGTAGTGGCACAAGTGCTTGCAGTTCGTCAGAGCATTCTCCATTAAAATACTTGTAGAACAGGCAGAGGGATGCAACGTTTCGTCGATGGGACAGAGGCTGAAGCTTAGATGCCAGTTCAGAGCCTATCAGATTGGTGACTCTCTTTTGAACCTTGTCTAGGAGCGAGAGACTGTGTAGCAGATGCACCAGCCCAAATATGATAGCAATACACCATACATGGGCGAATGATCGACTTATAGAGGTACAGGATACTTTCAGGTGTTAGTAGTTTTCTAACACGATAGAGAGAGCTTACCTTCTTTGCAGCGGCCCTGGCAATGCTTTCAATGTAATTGTTCCAACTCATCTTTCCTGTAATCGTTAGGCCAAGGAGTTTGAAAGATGATAAAGAGTCGTTGGCCATTGCTATTAGTGGTAGAGAAGGTTTCTTGTAATTATTGAATGAAACTAGTTTAGTCTTGGCGGCATTGAACGTGACCATCCATTTTTGCCCCCATTCCACTACAGATTGGAGGTAATCCTCTAGTGTTTCTGCCATTTCTTTAGATATGTGTTCATTTGTTTTCCTGTCGTGCCTGTTATAGAGTGTGGTGTCATGAGCATATATACCCATCTCAGAGGCAATTTTGTCGGGGAGGTAATTTATGAATATTAGGAACAAGAGGTCCAAGGATAGACCCTTGGGGCACTCCCGCATTTATATCACACTGTTTAGATGTACGACCGTCGAGGACAACCTGGATTTTTCTCTTATCTAAGAAGGATTTAATTATGTTTAGTATTCTATCAGTGATACCGTAGGATCTAATTTTCCTGAGGAGACCCTCATGCCATACCCTGTTAAAAGCCTTAGATATATCTAAAGCTACCGCTCTGCCCTCCCCGGCTTTGTCCAGTGAATGGTATATACGTTCAGATATTACAGTTAGGACGCATGCTGTGAAACGGGCTTTTCTAAATCCATATTGTTGGTCAGTCAGAAGTTTAGCATCTGTAAGGTGATGGACTAGAGCATGGTTAATTAAGGTCTCGAATATTTTGGAAAAAAGTGGGAGGAGGCTAATGGAGCGATAATGGGTCCGTTCTTTCGCCAGAATTCTTGAATACTGGTACCGCAGAAGCAGTTTTCCAACAGCCCGGAAAGTAAGATTCATTAAGGCATTTGTTGTAGAGTTTGGAGAGAACTGGAGCTACTTCGACTGAGCACTTTTTTAATAGCACAGCTGGGATGAGATCGGGTCCACATGCTTTTGAAGTGTCAAGGTTTTTATGATAGCGTGCATCTGAGCAGGGGTAATTTTCAGATCGTCTAGTGTTGTTTCTGTCCGCATAGGAAAGTTAGGTAGGGGTGGTTGAGAGGGTCCAGTGTGGAGTTGGAGGCAAACCGACTGGCAAGCATGTTAACCTTCTCAGTTGCTGAGCAAACAACCTCATGATTGTTGGTTAGTGGGGGAATTGTTGATTGCTCATTATTTACTACATTGTTGTAGATTTTCACGAACTCACGAGTTCCTAATCTTTGTGCTTCGATGCGTTTTTTAGTGGTTTCAGTAAATTCTCTCTTAGATGTCGCTATTTCTTTCTTAACGTTACTTGTAGCTTCTATATACTTCTGTCTGTTTGAACTGGAATTATGTCGGTTAAATATGCGGTATACATGCTGCCTATATATACGCATATCTATATTTATATAAAGTTATGTAAGTGTATATCTTTATATATGCGTAATCTATATGAGAAGCGCGTTCATCTCCTTTTGGGTGAATGGCATCCCCTCCACTCAATAAAATACAGTTTATTGTTTTAATGGTTAGTGCGAAGCTAACTACATGGAAGTACCATTTAACGCTTTTAAGTTAGAATTTCCCAATATACCCCCTATTCGATACGTAAGCGCAGAAAACAATAAACATCCCGGCGTTTATAAGCTCATAAGTCGAGCATTGGTGAGTATTTATTGCAAGGCGAAGTTCGCACTAGAGAGTATACGGACGAAGCGTTTTCTGTTTTGCACAGATAACGCTCGAAGACACATTAAAATTTTTTCGAGGCGATTGTATAATTTATAGCAACCGTCTCAATGCAAATAAAAGGAATACACTTATAATTAAGAACTTATGGGTGTACATTGAAAATGTTTCTCCCCCTTCTCTTTCTTCTTTTCCTCCTAGTAAGTATGCAGTTTTAGAAAAATCTCTGGCATAGCTA